>NW_008344179.1:748700-751364 GCF_000622305.1 Nannospalax galili | reverse complement strand
CTTCCGATCTAATTTTGAGGCTGGCAACTCCCATTATCTCTAAGGTTACACAGCTGCTCTGTGGCTGTAGGGCGTGGCGCCACAGGCGGTGGCAGCAGCCGAGGTGAAGGTGGAGGGGAATTTACCTGAGGATCTTTGGGAGCTTTTGAAGTCTGGGCGTTAATATCTGGGCTTGTTAAATCAGTAAGAGGGGGGTAAAGATTAATTTTGCTGATGAGTAGGTTTTGTCTGACTTCTGTTGAATCTGCTACTGGGCAATTTTTAGGGTCTTTTTTATCGTTTGAACCTTCTCCTTTATTATCTTCTGACACTTGTCCTAAGCATTGTTGGATGGCTGCTATTATGGGGAAAAAGGAAAGAGGGAAATTATGCTTTTCCTGGATTTCTTTTTTATGAGCCAGATATGTAATGTTAGTCCAGACCTCTGGATCAGAAATGTCTGCTGATAGGATCCAGGGCGCAAATTGATATACTTCATTCCAAAATTTTAAGCTTTCTTTTTGGGAGATCTTAAGTCCTCTTGATTTAAGTAAGGCTTTAAGGGAACGAATTTGGAGTTTTTTCTGGCATGATGCTGAATTACCCATTATAAAAAGAAAAATAGCGTCTAGCGCTTAATGTCCCTGCAGCAGTCTGACACCAGGGGATTGGAACACTCTTACAGATACAAGCCTGGCTGCAGACTTTAAGATCTACAGAAAAAAAAAATGGCCTTTTTAAATCTTTTGTTTGGCGTGAGCCACCTTGAACTTTCAGGTGCTCCACAGACTGCAGAAAAAAAAAATGGTCTTTTTAAATCTTTTGTTCGGCGTGAGCCACCTTGAACTTTCAGGCATGAGCCACCTTGAACTTTCAGGTGCTCCGCAGACTGCAGAAAAAAAAATGGCCTTTTTAAATTTTTTGTTCAGCGCGAGCCACCTTGAACTTTCAGGTGCTCCGCAGACTGCAGAAAAAAAAATGGCCTTTTTTAATCTTTTGTTCGGCGCGAGCCACCTTGAACTTTCAAGTGCTCCGCAGGGGCTAGTTAATTTAAATTCTCACCTAACTGGTTTTAGCTGTGGTTGCAGTGCCCTGGGGGCAGGATAACAAAACCGATTAGGGAAGTTTATTTTAGAAGGAGAAAAAGAGAAAAAGAGATGGCCAGGCCCCACGAGTGAGGTGGCTTGAAGGCACAGCTGCCTTTTAAGGAGGAAAAGAGAAAGACTGCCTTTACCTTAGAAGCTGACTCCAAGGCTTACGTGAAGATTCTTTTGAACTTTTGGGACTTTTCTAGCAGTGTTAGGATAGGAAAGGAGTGAAGTGATGGTTTCCAAGAAAACGTGCCTGAAATCAAGATCTCAGGGGATTTTGCTTGGCTCCCAGCACAGGCCTTCCTGCAGATTTAAGAAACTGGCGGCCGTCCTAATGACTCTTAAGTGGCCGCTGCATCACCAGATTTTTATATTAGAAAGATGTATAGATAGAAGGTCCTTTGTTTACACCTGTGTAGGCAGTCGGAGGTTGTTAGGGGGCAGAGAGGCCTTCAGCTGACGTCAGGGAGTAGCCCTGACCAGAAAGCTTCAGTTGCCTCTCTGTCTTTAACGTTCTCACGCGAAGACTCAGACCAGAAATAAAAGGAGGAAAATAGAAGAGATTTGCCAGGCCCCACGAGTGGAGTGGCTTGGGGGCACAGCTGCCTTTTTATTCTCCTGATGGGAGACGAAAAAAAGAGAGATTTGCCAGGCCCCACGAGTGGGGTGGCTTGGGGGCACAGCTGCCTTTTTAGTCCCCCGATGGGAGATGAAAGAAAAGAAGATTTCTGTTGCTCTCCTGGTGGGAGAGATACGAATTCTGCATTTCAGGGGGCACCAGCTGCTGGCTGGCGTGGAGTTCAGAGGCCCCACGTTGGGCGCCAGATATGGGCGTGTGGGTTTCGCGGAGTGCCAGCTGCTGGCTGGTGCCTGTCTCTCGTGTGCCGCTGGGGCGGGTCCCGCGTGCCGTGTTGCTGGGTGCACGCGTGTCATGTACCATTGGTGGGAGAGATACGAATTCTGCATTTCAGGGGGCACCAGCTGCTGGCTGGCGTGGAGTTCAGAGGCCCCACGTTGGGCGCCAGATATGGGCGTGTGGGTTTCGCGGAGTGCCAGCTGCTGGCTGGTGCCTGTCTCTCGTGTGCCGCTGGGGCGGGTCCCGCGTGCCGTGTTGCTGGGTGCACGCGTGTCATGTACCATGTTGCTGAGGGTCTCCACGGCTACTGGATGCTGGCGACTCTACTGGTCACTGCGCTTCCAGGCGTGTTCCGTTCCAATCTACCAGCACTCCCTCTAGGTTCGAGATCCGTCAGCCACCGGGTCACGAGGGGAGGTGCAGGAACGGCGAAAGCAGGGTCTTCGCGAGTCGTTGTTTACGAAGGGACAGCCCCCTCCGGAGAGACTGAATCGTAGGCAGTAAGACACAGAACTCAGCTCCTGATGCAGCTCCTTTATTCAGTGACTCAGCTCAGCTCCTGATCTTAGTGATTCAGCTCCAATTAATTAGGGGAAACCAGGATATTTATAGTGTGGAGGCAGTAGCAAAAGCCTTAGTTGATAGGTGCTTTGTAGGATGCCCCATTTACATGTGGTGGTGGGCTTCTGCCAGGCTGCCAGACATTGTCTGATTATCACACAGGAAAACCTGGCAGTT
>NW_008344179.1:747551-748162 GCF_000622305.1 Nannospalax galili | reverse complement strand
CTGCCTAGTCAATTCCTACCTCCTGTTCTTATCACACCATCCTCTGAAGAGGTTACCCAAATTGCCAATAGGGAATTGGGATGCTGACTGCTCTGGCTTCTTCCATGCTGAACAGGGATGCACGGTGAAGCAATTGCAGTAGCCCCTTCAGTGGGTCTATCTAAAAAGACTCCTAAATTACATAACTCTTAACTACAGGGAGAAAAGAAAGGTGTTTGACTGTTGCCTGGGAGATGTGAAGGAAAAGTAAAGGTAAGAGTAAGGGCAAGAGTAGTTAGTATTACAATTTCTAGGCAGGGAACCAGAAAATGTCCAAATTAAAGTCCATTGGAATTTCTAGATGAGGGCTCCCAAAAGCATCCATCTAACAGGTTTTTTCTTCTCATTTTTCTTTTGCCTGCCAAGGCTGGAATGATTGATGAACTCAGGATTTGTTGTCAGGCACTTTGATGACTGTTGGAGTGGCTAGAATCAGCTCCCTCTTAAATGGCCTCTAGATAGGGAGAGAAAACAAATTTAGCCATCATCTTAGAATAGTGAGTTGTTTCCCTCAGCTGCAGGTGGGCACTACAGTATCGTAGACCAAGATTTAAAGTCCTACACCTGAGTAG
>NW_008344179.1:746156-747018 GCF_000622305.1 Nannospalax galili | reverse complement strand
AGGGGCGGACAGCGATGCGGGACGCGACCAGAGAAGCAGACGCCCGCGGGACCCGCCGCCGCTTCCAGGGTGCACACAGGGGAGATCTCCGTGTGCCCCATAGGGAACCAGTGAATTTACTGAGCTTACTCACAGAGATGACTGAGGGGTTGCTGAGGTATATGAGTGACCTGAGAGTATTTACATTGGAAAGCCTTAACCCAGCATGGATTGAGCTTCTCTTCCTAGCCCTTTTTAGATAATATACTTTAGTCCTCCCCACACCCAGGAGACCATGTGATTAGGGCCAAATTGCAGTTGGCTGGGAAGAGCAGCTGGATACTCAGGTGAGGGTCCAATGACCCTGTTTACCCCTCCTCCTTTAATTAGACACTTAAGTCAACAAGTCCAATTGTAATGATTTTTTGTTAGTGGACACAGTTGAAGTCATGAAGATGGTAGTTGTTTGACTCAGAAGAAAGTGTGTAGCATCATCTTATTAAAAGAACATGGAATCTAAATTAATATACATAAGATAATGTAATAAGTTAATATTACCCATATACATATTGTGTTTTATAAGTTTGTAGGTAAATCTTTTACCTTATGTAGTTTAGACAGTGATCTACCAAAACCTTGCTTTAGGTGGAAAAAAGCAATTGGTACATAGTTGAACATTATCAAACTGTTGTTACAACCTCCAGCATAATCAGTTTAGGAAAACTGTGCTATAATGCTGCTTAGACTTTTAAGTTATTAAAATTTAATAATTTTAATAACAAATTATAAACAAGTCTATAAATTTACCAGGCAATTTTTATCTCACATATATAGAGATGAACATTTATCTTAAATGTATTATATAAACTTTGAGATGTCCTTA
>NW_008344179.1:736016-745813 GCF_000622305.1 Nannospalax galili | reverse complement strand
TTAAAGTTTTTAAAATTGTTTAGCCATATATTATTTTTAAACTAAGGCAAGACTGTTAACTTGCATGGTGAATTTCTTTGAAGAGGGCTGTCAGCCTGGATTGAAAAAAACATGCTGGTAGTAGCTTGGGGGGAGAAAAGGCTAAAAAGAGAAAAGGCACAAGCCCTGCATCTGTGGACAGACACAGCACTGCAGGACAGACACAGTGGCGTCCTGCAGCGTGTGCCCCTGGAGTGGGGTTGAAAAGGCTATGAGGCCGCATACGTGCCCTTAGTGTGAGCCAGCCGCCAGCCGGGTGAGTGCTGCGTGAAGTCATGTCTCCTAAGGGGAAGCCTGCGGAGGCTCAGAGGACTACAGGAGAAAGACTCTACGTGGGGTCGTCCTCTGATGAGCCCCTTCCCCAAGAAAAAGTTTACAAAAAAAAATGGCTTTTAAAAATCTTTTTTCCATTTGTATGGCACAAGCCACCTTAAATTCTTTAAGTGCTCTGGGCCACCTGTGGTTTAAATCCTTTGTTTTTGTTTATGGGGCACTTGGAGCTGAGTGCCCTTTTATCCCAAGGGTAGTTAATTTAAATTCTCATCTAACTGGTTTAGCTTGAGCTTGAGATAACAAAATAGATTAAGGAAGTTTGTTATTTTAGAAGCTGACTTCAAAGATTGTGTAGAAATCCCTTAGAACTTTGGGGATTTTGTTTCTAGGGGTGTTGTTCAAGATAGAAAAGGAAAGTGAGGTGAAATGCTGATTCCTAGGGGAACATGCCTGGGATCAAACCTCTGGAATTCTAATGCAGCACAAGCCTGCATTAGAAAGATGTATAGATACGGGGTCTTGTCTACACCCATGCGGGCAGTCAGGGTCCATTAAGAGGGCTAAGAGCCTTTGGCTAACATCAGGGGGTAGCCCTGATCAGAAAGCCTCAATTGCTCCTTTGTCTTTAACGGTTCCACTCGAAGACTCAGACTGAAAAGGAGGAAAAAGAGGAGAGACTGCCAATCCTCAAGGGTGGGATGGCTTAAGGCAAAGCTGCTGCTACCCTCTTGGAGAGAGGGGATACTCACAAACTCTGCACGTTCCAAGAGCCTCACATTCAGGTGCCAGCTGTGGGGTCTCTCCCTCCCCTCGTGGGTCGTTGGCCACCAGTCCATGAAGACAAAGGGAGCAAAAGCAACGAACGGGGTCAGGGACGGCCAGTGAGCACTGATGGAAGAAAGCCCTTCTGGGGAGGCAGGTTCAGTGATACAAACAGCTCCAGACTCAGTGAAACAGCTCCATTTATTTAGTGGGGTTCAGGGAAAATACAGTGTGGAGGCAGCAGCCAAAGCTTCAGCTGATAGGTGCTCATAGTATGCTTTATTTACATGTGGTAGGGGGATCCTATCATCTGGCTATAGGGCAATGCCTAACATCATATTGAAAAAACCTGGGGGCAGTTTTATTGCTGGTAACTATGCCAAAGGTCATGTTCCAAATGAGGCCAAGCATCCGTGCTTGGCAGCACTTTCCAGGTAAGTCAGGCAGGAAGCCCCTGCTGAGAAAGAGCCAACCTTAACAGCAGGGTTCCCCAACAAGATTTGACACACCGGATTCCACTTTCTCTGTCTAGATAAAAATAAAGACTCAAAGTCTCTTTTCTGACCAAAGCATCAGTCAAGTCTGTCTTGAATTGAGTAGCTGCCATGCTGCTGCTTGGTCACTTGTGAGATCTGGATTTGCTAAGAGGAGAAAGGAGAGAAATCATATACCAAAGAAATGGCAGAGCATGGGCAACGTGCCCAGCAGGCTCTGAGGGATCTAGGACCCATTCTTCTCATGCTGCATCAAGTGAGCCCAAAACATAAAGTTGGATAGAGGAGCATTCACTGACAGGAAGCACTGTCATGCAGCATTAACACTGGCAAGGACTTTGAAATGGAGCCAACACTAGGCTGAATCATGAAAGCTTGGAAAATGCAGTGACCCATACTAGCAAAGTAGAAGTACCCATCCACTGCCATAAATGGATAAAGGGATTGACCAGTGCAGAGAAATGGGTGTGCTAAAGTGGACACATGGCTTTGAACAGAAAGCCCTTCCCAGTGACAATGGTATACAGAATCATCTTGGGAACAGTCTATTCACTCAAGTGATGAGGAACCAACATCCCCAGTGAGAGGCTTCTGCAGGGATGAGGAGTAGAAGATGCTGCTATAGAGCCCTATTTCTAACACTAATAGGGGTGATAGAATCCTGTAACACAGAGGCCAGGGGACTTCCTTGCAAATAACAAGGTAGATGAGGTTATTATAGGCCGTGGAAAGGGCATGTATAATGCTCAGCAGCCAGGGGAGTCTGTTCCCACAAAGAATTGAAGAAATGGTAACAGAACAGACTATTCCTGGGGGCAAATTATGGCTTAACTTATACAAAGCAAATCAAGAAGGACGAGAAAGGCTTACTACAGTAGCCACTACAGTGAAAAAGTCTGATCCCTTGCCTGATTTGTAGACCTGAACCAGAGCCTTTTGGCTTAAAGGTATGCTAGACTTCATAGGGAAAGATCCTGCAGCATCTTGACAAATGTGTGTGTCAGTCGTTTCACTGGACCCTTTTGCAGAAGGACCTGCAGTCAAGTATTGAAGTAACTATACACTGAGGGAAGAAGAGTAAGACTGTTAGACAGAGTTTGAATTAATCTTGAAAATCAGAGACTCAAACACCACCATTATAGAGGCCAGGCAATAACTAGGGTCCTGGGCCAGGAAAGACCTTCAGTGAGTCTTCTGTGCCCATGGGTCCACCTGATGGTCACTTCCCTAATTATGAATGTATAATAGTAATGGAGACGCTTGGAAGTTGGAGGAACCTCCACATGGTCCCTAGTTTATGGGGATAGCACACTGGGAAACAAGTAGAAAATTCTGAAATTGCTTTCTCTCTGACCAAAATAATGAATGAAAATTAATGCCATTGGGGGAGGGGCACAGAAATTGCCACCCCAAAGAGGAGACATCTTTAAGTGATACCCCTACTTTAATTGCACGTGTTTTGTGCACAAACCAGGTGTATCCTAGCAGAATACTGTGAACTGTTGCAAATGGAACCAAATAGTAGCCCAGGCACAACTGATTTGCCTGCAGAGGTATCCAGGTGTTTTCATGAGAGCAGACTAACAAGATATCAAGTATGCACATGCCATCAAGAGTTTAACAAACTACTCTCCTGCATCCCTTCAGGAAACAGAAAGGACACAGCTACAAGTTCACAATCACAGTTTTGCCACACAGTATAACTCTGACCTCCTGTCAAAGTCAAAGAGGTCAAGGGCTTAGAGTGGAATTAAGACTCCTGAAAGCAAGCCAGAGTTAGATTTTTGCTTTAATCCTGCAAATCACAAGTAATAGTAGAAAAACTCTTAATAATTCATTTAACTGTGAGATAATCAGTCAGAATTCTGTGAAATCTCTTCCTTCAAGGTATATTCTTCCTCTAGTGGGAGCCAGGATTTTGCCTTTCTTACCCACCAGCATGAGATTCCCAGGGAATTGTTTCATGCTTTGGGGTTCATTGCTTTAGGGCCCCTGATTTACTTTCACAAGCTTTTCAGCATCTCTTCTAAAACTCAACTATCTCCCTACTATGAGGTTGTTATATAAATATAAGAAAAAGAAAAAGGCTCACAGTTCATTCAGGAAAGGAAGCTGACTCATAATTACCCTTCAGGAATGAGGTTTATTAGGAGAAAGGGCCTCAAGGCCATGATTGGGTCTTGAGGAAGGAAAACATTAGAAAGGAAATAGTGTTAAGTATGTCATCATAACAGAACCTTAAAGAGAAAGGAGGCTTCCCTTTAAAACCCAGAGAGGAGCTTCATTAAGAGTGAGAATAAAGGCTGGAGAGATGGCTCAGCAGTTAAGAGCATGTACTGCTCTTCCAGAAAAGAGTTTGATTCCCAGCACCCATATTAGGCAATTCACAACTGCCTGGAACTCTGGCTTCAGGAGGATCTAACACCTCTTGCCTCTGAGGGCAACAGCACTCGCCTGCACATCCCCGCACACATACACATAATTAAAAAATAATAGAAAAAGAGTGAGAATGATGAGAGAGAAAAAAGCACAGATGGGGGAAGAGAGACTAGAGAGATGCCTTAAAAGAAATTCCCAGAGCATCCTCAGAGAAATTCAAAACAAAGGAAATATCTGACTTTTTCATCATTTTTCTAGGGGTGGTGGGAAGTTTTACATCACATGATTTAGTTCAACATAGCATACATGACAAAGAGCATGGGAGTGCCAGGAACTGGGTAGGACCATAAATTAGGAGCTGTTGGCCACAGCACAGAACAGCTACCTTATTAATTCTCTGTCCCAGGAAAAGCTACAGGGAGACATGGCATGATTTTTTCAGGATGTGGAATCTGGCCTTTATGTTTGGTTTTGGTTTGGTTTTCAGTTGTTGTTGTTACTGTTAGACAGGGTTTCACTGTGTAACTCTGGCTAGCCTGGAACTCAGTATGTAGATGAGGATGACCTAGAACTCACAGAGATCCACCTGCCTCTGTCTGACTCTCTAGTGCTGGGATTAAAGGTGTGCTCCACCATGCCTGGATCTAGCCTCTTAGAAAGAGTGACCACTGTCTTAAAGGGGCAGGCCTATTCCAACAGAGACCTAATGGCATCCTTCAGCTATTTATACTAACTGTAGAACTTTCCAGATCACACTGAAATTGCTCTGTCTTACCTCAAATGAAGTAAGGACCTCCAGCCTCTTTCTTCATGCCCACCTGCTGGCCCTGAAAGTCTCCTCCTTTATCTTGCCTCCCACTTACTAGCATCCTAGGAATCTGACCCTCAGCCTCTGAGGCCTCTCACCTTTAACCTCCCCTGAAGCATTAATGTAAGTCCAGCAGACACACTCAGCTGCTTAGAGTTTCCCACCTTGTTCTAGAAGAATGTATTAACCCTTCCTCCTGGGCTAATTTTCACCTTGCTCTGGAGATAGCTTTTGCTCATTTTCATGCCAGAGTAATCCTTCAGACAGCCCTGGTCATGAGGTAGGGTGAGTCCATGATCAATTAACAACCTAAGTGTGTCAGACAAAACAAGATGTGGAAGGCCAGTGATGTAAGCAGTAAAAAGAATTTAGCAACAGCAAGAAAAGACAGAGAATTTATTGAAATACACTACAGAAGAGGTGGTGGCAAGTTCCCAGAGGGGAATCACACCACTGAGGAGTGGGAGTTCTTTTATAACAGTTAAGGTGAAGTAACTTGACTCCTTATTATATCATGTCTCATATAAACAATTGGAGCCTAACTCCTAATGACCCTTAGCTTTTCCACACAAATGGCCAGTCTCAAGAAAGACAATTTGCTCTGTAAAACTTACAGGATAGTGAGATGCCTGCCTAACTACCCATATATACACCTCATACAAATGGCCCAGGAGATAAGAACAAGGACTTTCCCTCTTAACTGTTACAGAAGAATTTCCACTTCTTCTCAGTGGTGTGATCAATCCCCTCTCTGGGAACTTGTTAAACTGTAGGAACTTAGCTTTTTTTTTGCCTTTTGTCTGTGACACTCTTCCCCCGCCTCTCCCATCCCAGATTAGTAAAGTCAAATCACTGTCAAAGGACAAATATCTGTAAAAGGTTTGGGGTTTGAGGTACAAGGAGAATACTGATAACGATTGTCCTTTTGGGTGAGAGAGTTCTTAGAGGAGTTATTAGCATCATAGACAGCAGATGTCAGCATGACAGGGGTTCCCAGAAGAGTTCAGGCCACATGGCAGAGTGGGGATCCCTTCTTACCGATTTCAGAGGAAGTAGCGAGGTCCTGCATCACATGATTGATAAGTAGTCTGTGGGGTCACTCCATCTCCTCGTGGGTCATTGGCCACCACTTCATGAGGACAAAGGGAGCAGAAGCAACGAGCAGGGTCAGGATGGCCAGTGAGCACTGATGGAAGAAAGCCCTTCCAAGGAGGCAGGTTCAGGGATGCAAACAGCTCCAGACTCAGTGAAACAGCTCTAGATTCAGTGAAACAACTCTGTTTATTTAGTGGGATGTTGGGGAAAATATAGGGTGGAGGCAGTAGCCAATGCTTCAGCTGATAGGTGCTCATAGTATGCTTTATTTACATGTGGCAGTAGGCTCCTATCATCTGACTACCGGGCAATGCCTAATTATCATATAGAAAAAACCTGGGGGTAGTTTTTACTCCAGGTAACTATGCCAAAGGTCATGTTCCAAATAAGATCAGGCATCCCTGCTTGGTGGTGCTTTCCAGGTAAGTCAGGAGGAGAGCAGGAGGCCCCCTGCTGAAAAGGGGAGTCCTTCCATATGGTGCCAAGCCCCTTAGAGCTATCCAGACATGGAGGACTACAACCCTAGCAGCAGGGTTCCCCAACATCTCCCCCTGTTTTATTTTACAATGGAGAAGTGTCATCACAAGCCTTAAGAGCCAACTCATCTATCTCAGGAGAATCCAAAGTTTGATAATTGGCCATTATCTGTTTGGTAGTAATTTTAGCAATGGTAGTAATTTGTTGGTGAAGAAATTGTATGAAACAGGGAGCAAGCATCAAAATGACACACAGCATGATCAGGGGGCTAACAAATGGTAGGAGTCATGAAAATAAGGGGTTACTAAACCAACCTAATTGTTCGGTGGGTTGAAATATTGAAAATAGATCATTACGAAGTTTTTTGAGAGTATTAACATTGGTCTCAACAACATTTGATTCATTCACAAAAAAACAGCATTCCTCTCCCAATACTGCACACGTCCCATGTTCAGCAGTTATTAAGTCCAGTGCTCTTCTGTTTTGGAGCACAACCCTGACAAGAGAGTTCATTTGTTGTTGGAGAGACTCGAGGCTGTCAGTTGTGGATGCCATTGCCTGGTCCAGCTTGTCTTGAAAGTCTCCTGCCAGGTGATGGGTTTGTACAACAGCAGCAGTCACAGTGCCTCCAGCACCCAGGGAGAGAACAAGTCTGAGTCCCACTAGCAAAGGGATGAAGATTTCTCTCTGCTGGCGGGTGTGAAGGAGGAGGGCAGCTTCTTCTTTCTTGAATAGGTACACCTGGGGTGTAATCATTACAGGTACACAAAAGGTGGACAAAGAGGGGTTAACACAGTGTTGGACTTTTTCTTTGCACCATAGGAAAAGAGGAGGGGTGATGCATGCTTTCCTGGAGAGAGTAATGTTAGTAAGGCATTTGTAATGAGTAGGCTTACTCTTGCTGGAAATGCAAATTGGATAGTTAGCCAGTTGTTCGAATAAGGGAATATCCATCAGATGAGAGTCAGTAAAATCTTTTTTTGTTTCTGGGTAAAGAAGGGTGGTATTAACTGGTACTCCTGTCAGTAAAGGTCTATTGCTGGATGTACAGAAGAAGCAGTTAGAGGTATTAGGGTGGGTGGTGAAGGGAAGAAAGTTAGCAACATATTGAATGTATTGGCTCTAGGACATGGTTGATCTTATCTGGTCCTCTGTTTGTTTTTCCTGTAGAATAATATTATGATGAGTTAGCACAGACTTAGCTGCAGGTACAAGCTGTCGAGAGATATGAAAGTCAGCTGTTGGGTAGCTAGAGAATGCAGCTGGGTAGAACTTTCCCATTACTCCGATACGCCAGCGATCGTCCCATGGATCTGCAACATATATTAGGGAACAGTCATGGTTCCCATAGAGATACTTATTACCCTTTAGGTAGATGGGTCTTTCCTGTCCTGTTATGTCCTGATATTCCCCAGTGAATCCTAGTTCCAATCTACAGGGATTGAAATAGCAACAGCCCCCATAGGTATCAACTTCCTTGAGGTATGATGGATCTGTCTGTTAGAAAGGGAAGCAAACATATTCGTTAGTTTTGTATCTGCTAGCATTTGGGTATATTATGATTTCGATGGGCTTTTGACAGCCCACTAGGGGGCAGTCTGCGGTTTCGATTATTTGATTTTTTTCCTTGAAATGTTTCCCTGACATAAAATCTCCAGAACATAGTATTAGGGGGAGTGGCTGTAATTGACTTGTGGGGATGGGAAGCCAGAGCCTTAGCCAACTAATGTTGCCTAAAAAGCTCTGAAGGGAATTAAGGGTAAGGGGATGGGGGGCATCCAGGATAGGTTTAAGGGGCCTAACAGTAGTAGGCATTATTTCAGTCCCCAGGAAGGTAATGGGGGGAACTGATTGTATTTTATTTGTGGCTATCATAAAACCTCTTGTCTCTAGGGTGTTTATCATAGCATATCTCAGGTCCTCTAGAGAGGAATCCTCATCTTTCCAGACCAAGAGGTCATCCATGTAATGATAAACATGTAGGCCTTTTTTTAAAAGGGATGCCAGTGCATTTTCAATGGCCTCCTGGCATATTGTAGGGCTATTTGCCATACCCTGTGGCAGAACTCGCCATTCATATCGATCAGCTGGCCCAGAATTGTTAATTTTTGGAACTGAGAAGGCAAAATGTTGGCAATCATTATTGTGTAAATGGATGGAGAAGCAGTCTTTTATATCTAGGACTAACAGGGGAGTATTAAGGGGGATGGCAGAGATCATGGGCAGGCCTCTTTGGGGTGATCCCCATATTTTCATGGTTTTGTTTATGGCTCTGAGGTCTTGTAGCAGTCACCATGCCCCTGTCTTTTTCTTTATTACAAAGACTAGGGTGTTCCATGGGCTCCTGCAGGGCCTAATGTGACCCTGCTGTAACTGTTCTTTTACAAGTTGTTGTAAAATGAGTAATTTCTCCCTGGGTAATGGCCACTGTTCCACCCAGACTGGTTCCTTGGTGATCCAGTCGAGGCAGGGAGTCTGGTAATTAACAGTGGTCATTAGGATTGGGGGTTCTTTTGTTTTAGGAACCCCATATGATCATCTATTTTAAGGCATTCTCCTTTAGACTCACTGGCAAGAACTACATTGAGGTTTTCCAGGATATTTCATCCTATGAGATTTGTGGCTATATCTGCAATCAGGGGTCTTACTGTGCCAACCTCTCCATCAGGATCCTCCCATTTATAGAAGATTTTAGTGATAAATGCTCGGGAGGGGCCCCCTACTCCCATCAGTTGGGGTCCTGGTATTAATTCCCAGTGTGGGGGAATCTCAGAGCGCCTTAAGATGGTTTTATCAGCCCTGGTGTCATAGAGGCATTTGAAAGGTTTATTGTCTATTTTTATGGTTAATTTTGGATGGGTATTTTCTGTAATACTGGTTACCCATAATGTTTGTGGCTTCCCTCTTGTTAGCGGGGCTGAGGGCTGCCCCGGAAGGAGTTTAAACATGGCAGAGGATTGCCATCTCTGTCATATTTAGATTTACAATCTCTTTTCCAGTGAAAGCCCCTTTTACAGCGAGGACAGAGGGTTTTAGGGGGTCGAGTGGCAGCCGAACCATTTTTTTGGGCATTTTTCTTTCCAATGTTTGGTTTCTCCACATTTAAAGCATTTTGAGTTGGGTTGGGTTACAACTACAAAGGCTTGGGCAAGGGAGGAGGCCTGGTACATGGCAGTCCCAATGTCATGGGTGGCCACAATCCATTTGTCATAATGTTCATTTTTTAGTCCCTGGCATGCTTGTCTGTGCTCAGGGGTCATCCCTTCCCAGACAAGGTTGTTTAAAAGCATTGCTTTGGCTGTAGGATCTGTTATTTTTCTATCTAAACTGGCCTGCACTCTTAGTATAAAGTCTGGGAGAGCCTCAGCTGGCTTTTGTTTAAAAAAAGTTAATGAAGAAGTTTCTCCAGGCCTGGTGGACAAGGGGGTTAGGCGGTCCCAAGCCTGTAATGCACATAAGCGAATTTGTTC
>NW_008344179.1:727767-735418 GCF_000622305.1 Nannospalax galili | reverse complement strand
AAGTTATTTTTGTTGATGGGTGGTTTTTGTCTAACTTGGTCAATTTTTATTTTGGGGGCTGTTGAATCTGTTACCAGGCAATCTTCAGGATTTTTTAATTTTCATTTTTAGGGCTGTTGAATCTGCTGTTGGGATATCTTTAGGGTCTTTTTCATTGTTTGAACCCTCCCCTTTATTATCCCCTGGTGCTAGTAAGTTCTCCTCAGCCTTAGGTGGGTTTCCTAAGCATTGTCAAATGGCTGCTATTATGGGGAGAAAGGAAAGGGGCAAATGGTGCCTTTCCTGGATTTTCTTTTTACGAGCCAGATAAGCAACGTTGGTCCAGACCTCTGGGTCAGAAATGTCTGCTGACAGGATCCAGGGTGCAAATTGAAATACTTCATGAAATACTTGATATTTCAAAATTTTGAGCTTTTCTTTTGGGAAATCTTAAGTCCTCTTGATTTAAGTAGGGCTCTAAGGGAGCGAATTTGGAGGTTTTTTTGGCACGATGCTGAATTACCCATTATAGAAAAGAAAGGAAGTGTCATCAGTGGTGTTCAACATTCCCAAGGCAGCCTGCCATGGGGGACTGAGACGCTTTGACAAACACAAGCCTAGCCACAGATTTAAGGAACTGGCCACCGTCCTTGTGACTTTTAACTGGTTGCTGCATTACCAGATTTTTTGTGATAGTTGTAAAGGTTACTGTTTACACCCAGTCAGGCTGTCGGGGTCCGGAAAGAGAGCAGGGGGCCTTCAGCCAATATTGGGGAATTGCCCTGACCAAGAGGCTTCAATTGCCCGCAAACCGTATCCAGACCCTCATGAAGGCAATAACCAAGATAAAGCAAAGAGAGAGAGAGAGATGGGGTGGTCCTCTGATGAGCCCCTTTCCCAGGAAAAGGTTTACAGGAAAAAAAAAAGGCTTTTTTAAAAATCTTTTTTTCCATTTGTATGGCGTAAGCTGCCTTAAATTCTTTAAGTGCTCCACAAAGGCTAGTTAATTTAAATTTTCAACTAACTGGTTTAGCTTGGGCTTGAGCACCCCGGGGGCAAGATAACAAAACAGATTAGGGAAGTTTATTTTAGAAGTTGATTTTAAGGCTTATATAAAGATCCCTTAGAACTTTGGGGATTTTGTTTTTAGGGGTGTTGTTCAAGATAGAAAAGGAAAGTGGGGTGAAATGCTGATTTCTAGGGGAACATGCCTGGGATTAAAACCCCAGGTGATTCCACATAGGCCACAGTGCAGGTCTGCCCGCAAATTTAAGAAATCCAGCGACCATTCTAAGAGCAATTAACTGGTCATTGCATTACCGGGTTTTTGCATTAGAAAGATGTATAGGTAGGGGGTCTTGTCTACACCCATGTGGGCAGTCAGGGTCCGTTAAGAGGGCTAAGAGCCTTTGGCTAACATCAGGGGGTAGCCCTGATCAGAAAGCCTCAATTTCTCCTTTGTCTTTAACAGTTCCACGCGAAGACTCAGACCAAAAATAAAAGGAGGAAAAAGAGGAGAGACAGCCAATCCTCAAGGGTGGGATGGATTTAAGGCAAAGCTGCCATTACCCTCTTGGTGAGAGGGGGCAGGAAAAAGAGAGACTGCCGATCCTCAAGGGTGGGATGGCTTAAAGGCAAAGCTGCCGCTACCCTCCTGGTGGGAGGGGGTACTCACAAACTCTGCACATTCCAGGAGCCCCACGTTGGGCGCCAGCTGAGGGGTCACTCCCTCTCCTCATGGGTCGTTGGCCACCGTTCCATGAGGACAAAGGGAGCAGAAGTGACGAGCAGGGTCAGGATGGCCAGTGAGCACTGATGGAAGAAAGCCCTTCTGGGGAGGCATGTTCAGTGATACAAACAGCTACAGACTCAGTGAAACAGCTCTAGATTCGGTGAAACAGCTCCGTTTATTTAGTGGGATGTTAGGGAAAATATAATGTGGAGGCAGTAGCCAGTGCTTCAGCTGATAGGTGCTCATAGTATGCTTTATTTACATGTGGCAGTGGGCTCCTATCATCTGACTACCGGGCAATGCCTAATTATCATATAGGAAAAAACCTGGGGGTAGTTTTTACTCCAGGTAACTATGCCAAAGGTCATGTTCCAAATAAGGTCAGGCATCCCTGCTTGGTGGTGCTTTCCAGGTAAGTCAGGAAGAGAACAGGAGGCCCCCTGCTGAGAAGGGGAGTCCTTCCATATGGCGCTGAGCCCCTTAGAGCTATCCGGACATGGAAGACTACAACCCTAGCAGCAGGGTTCCCCAACAGTAGTCCACAGTTCAGACTTGCAGTCATGCTGTCTCTGATTCCTGGGTGACAGGGGAAGGGAAAGAATCTCTTAGCCTAGGGCCTGTGTACAGAATCAGCTAGGAGGGTGGGGAGAGACACAGCTGTAGACCAGTGTGACCTGAGCAGCTGTCTGGGATCTAACAATCTGTTTTCTAGAACTGCTTCAGAGCTGAGTCTAGGCATCAGTTGGTGGTGGTATTGATCTACAATAGGGTCATAGCACTATAAGGAATTAAAGGCTTGAGAACTGTGGAAGTAGTTTAGTTGGTAGAGTTGGTGGAGGCAGAAGGATCAAAAGTTCAAGGTCAAGGTCATCCTCAACTGCATAGTAAAATTTGAGACCAACCTGGACTATATGAGACCTTGTCTCAGAAAAGAATTTTTTTAAAGAAAGAATAAAAACTTTGAGCATCATGTTAGAGAGGGGAGGGTGTGGCTATTGAAAGGAGTTGAAGGCCAGATAATGACTCCATTTGGGGATCAAAAGGTCATCAGTGGTGCTGGGCACAGTGGCACACAGCTTGGATCACAGCAGTTGGGAGACAGAGGCAATGAGGTCTCTGTGAGTTCAAGACCAGCCTGGTCTTGATAGCAAGTTCTAGGCCAGCTGGGCTACATAGTGAGACCCTGTCTTAAAAAAAAAAAAAAAAGGCCGGGTGTGGTGGTGCACTCCTTTAATCTCAGCACTTGGGAGGCAGAGGCAGACAGATCTTTGTGAGTTTGAGGCCAGCCTGCTCTACATAGCGAGTTCCAGGACAGCTGGGGCTACAAGGAGACCCTGTCTCAAAAAGACAAAAAAAGGCTGGGCATGGTGGTGCACGCCTTTAATCCCAGCACTTGGGAGGCAGAGGCAGGCAGATCTCTGTGAGTTCAAGGCCAGTCTGGTCTACATAGTGAATTCCAGGACAGCTGGGGCTACAAGGAGACCCTGTCTCAAAAAGACAAAAAAAAGGCTGGGCATGGTGGTGCACGCCTTTAATCCCAGCACTTGGGAGGCAGAGGCAGGCAGATCTCTGTGAGTTCAAGGCCAGTCTGGTCTACATAGTGAATTCCAGGACAGCTGGAGCTACAGGTCTCAAAAAAAAAAAAAAGGAGGTCAGACAAGTTCCCCTGGCTGAGTAAGTATATCAATGATATGGTGGTTTTGGAGCACCACTGAAATAAGAGAATCAGACTTGAAGGCCACATGGGATTTAGTCCCATGGTTAATGTGGCCAACAAGGTGGGGGGGGCAGGTAGGAAGGAAAGGAAGGTAAGGGAAGGAGGGGAGGAAAGGGGAGGAGAGAGAAGGGGAGAAGAGGGAAGGGGAGGGGAGGGAGGGAGAAGGAAAAAAGGGAAGAAAGGAAAGAAGGAAATTTGTTTTCATGGTCATGATTTTCTAGACTGGATTGCTTGGTTAAGAAGCTGATATTTTCCCAGGTCTTTTAAGTTTTTACTGTTTTGTTCTCCAAAAATGCTTTCCTGATTTACCTAGTAGCTCCTTTTAGAGCATAATTCCATATACCTCCACCAACACTGAAATGTATTATTTTGCTTAGTTAAATACTATTGTGTTTAAAATACAATTTCATTTTACAAATCATCATTTGAAAATATTCTCTTAGTATCAAAAATCTGAGCCTACTTCCAAGAAATATTATGAATAATTAATGATGTAGAACACTTGAAAGTATATCAGGAAGACGAAGAACACTATAGAGTGCAAGTCCTTAAAATATTGATGAGATGGTGATGAGTAAGGCTTGTGTTCTCTTTCCAAAAGAAAAAGAAATGGCATCAATGGCTGTTAGGCTGTGTCCCAGGCAGTGTATGAAGTGCTTGACGTCTGTAGTCTTTACATAGCCTCACAATGGTCAGATGAATAGTGTAGTTTCATTTCATGGATGAACAAGCAGGCTCAGGGATATTAAAGAATCCTCCCTCCCCTCAAAATTAAAAAAAAAAACACTTGGAAAAAAGTAAGGGCAGGAATCAGGTCTCATCTTTTTTTTTAATTATTTTATCTTTAGGGGTTGGGGAGATAGCTCAGCAGCCAAGAGTGCATACTGCTTTTGCAGAGGACTTGAGATTGGATCCCAGCACCCATGTGAGGTAGCCCACAACCACCTGCAACTCTGGCTCCAGGGGATCTGATGCCCTCTTCTCATGTTTGAAGGCACACACAAGTATACATAATTTTAAAAATATAAAAAAAAATCATTACATTTATTTGTGTTTGTGTATATGCATGCACATACTCCCAACCTATGGGAATCAATTCTCTACATCCACCAGGTGGGTCTTAGAGCTTGAACTCAGGTTGTTAGGCTTGGAAGCAGGTGCCTCTACCTGCTGTGGTGTTTGAATGAGTGCCCTTCTTATGCTCCAAGTATTTGGATATGTGGTCCCCAGTTCATGGCAATGTTTGGGGAAGATCATGAAACCTTTAGGCGGTATGGCTATGTTGAAGGAAGCATGTCATGGGGGGGGTGCTTTGAGAGTTCTTAAGTATTGCTGGATTTCCAGTCTCATTTTGCTTCCTGTGTCTGCTTGAAGATGTGATCACTCAGCATTCTGCTCCAGCCACCTCCTGCTATCATGCCTCCTCTGCCATTAGGGACTCTTACCCCTCTGGAATTGTAAACTCTTCCTTCTATAAGTTGCTTTGCTCATGGTGTTTTATCCCAGCAACAGAAATGTAACTAATATACCTCTGAGCCAGGGCTCATCTTTGGCAAAGCCTGTGCTCATTCATTAGAAGCCACATTGTAGACATTGATCCTTAAGTATACACAGTAGAGAGTAATAATGTCCCATGGTTCACTGGATACAGAGGTGCTGATGGTGGTTAGTAGATAGAGTTTTGACCAGCATTCCTCTCACAGTGGGTCAAGTGAGACCTTAGACTAATCCTGTGGTTATACTGTAGTCAAACTGTGTGACCACAAATACACCAACACAGCTTGAGTGGAAGAATTCCCCACTTCTTCTCTGATCCAAAGAATAAGGGCTGTGAAGGTGGGGCAAGCCAAGTGGAAGCTCTGCCTTTTCCACTGAGGTGCCAACACACAAAGTGATTCGCTGTTCCTATAGTGTCCCAACCCCTTTGGTGCTACCATAGAAGATTTTAAAGATTCAGAGGTGGTTATGCTATTGCCGCCATTTACCTCTTATGTATATATAAAACACACATGAGACATTTTTATAAATGCAATCAGATGTCAATGGCAGTGCTCTCTTGGGCCCATGACAAGTGCATAGAGCGTGTGTGGAAGAGGCCATGTAAGAGAACTGGTGATGGCGGAAGCAATGGAGTCTGTGTATGAGTTCATCAGGACGGACGTCTCCTCACCAAGGCTGCTATGGACATGATCCTGATGAATGTCCAACCTACTGCCAGCAGAGCCCAATGCTAATGAATGGCATTCTTGGAAGTGTAGTTCAATGCAGTCAAGTTGTAACCAACAAAGCATCAATGACCAAACTGCCTTACTAGGGTGAGTGGACCAGGAAGAGCTAAGAGGGGTACTCTGAAAGCTCTGTGAGTGGAATCCTCTGTGTGTGTGTGTGTCTGTCTGTCTGTCTGCCTGTCTGTCTGTGTCTATAGCCCCCGCTGGTCTGGAACTCACCGTGTAGACCAGTCTAGCCTTAAACTTGCAGTGATTCTGTTTCTCAAGTGCCTGAACAACAGGTATGTGCCACCAAGCAGTTTGTTGAGTATCTTGACTCTCAGTCTATTGTTGGACACCTTAAGAGGTTTCACTACAGAAGGTGCACTGCTGTCAAACTGGTGGTGGTCCAGAAAGCTAAACAGGTGATGGTTTGGTTTCAAGGGCCACAGTGGTGTACCCACAGTGAAAACAGCAACACTATAACTGACGATAGCAGTTGTGAAGTACCATGGAAGCCACAAAAGGATGGTGGTCAAAGGTCCAGTGTGGTCAGTATGTCTGGGACTGATGGCGCCAATGCTCAAGTAATGAGGCTTCTTTCCCTGCATGACAGGCAGAGACAACTCCTGGCAGAAGATTGACATTCAATAAAGGCTCTTCAGCGGGTCATTTATTTTGTGCCCAGTATATTACGGCAGAGGCAGTGCCATGCTCAGTGTGATGACAGACAACACAGCTTGCTTAAATCCAGCCAGTCCTCATATTCTAACCTATTACTTCACTAGGGCAGAGTTTCTGTCTGTCATTGATATGGGTATATAATTCTTATACTTAAAATGATGCCTAGCACTTTATAGGTACTTAGACAAATGAATGAATGAATGAATGAATGAATGAGCTGGATTTTTAAACTTAGAGTTTTGAAACAAATTTTAAAATGTAGATACATAACATAAAATTCAACCTTCTAAAATATATTATTCAATTAATGGCTTTCTAATATATTTACAAGGTTATATGAACATCACAACTATTTCCAGAACACTTTTTTTAATCAGCTAAAAAAAGAACTTCTGTACTTATTAATATCCATTCCCTTTTCCTTCTTCCCAAGTTCTTGACAGTCTAGTTTTCTACCTCTCAGTTTATCTGTAATGGATACATCATAGCTTGTCTTCAGCCCCACCAGTCTGGCCATGCCTGAGCTTGTCTGGATAGTTCACATAAATGGAATCATATGATATCTGCCTATTGGGATAGATCCTTTCACTTAGCAGTTTGCAGTGCTCGATCATGCCATAACACATATCAGTACTTCACCATGTTCCATGGCTAAATAATATTCCATTGTATTGATACACTATATTGTTTAGCTATCATTTGGGTTGTTTCCATGTTTTGGCTGTTTCTATGAATATTCATGCACATTAAAAAATTTTATGTGTATGAGCGTCTTACCTACATGTATGTAAGTGCACCATGTGCATGCAGTACCTGTAGAGACCACAAAGGCCAGAAAAGGGAGGCAGAGCTCCTAGAACTGGAACAGGAGTTACAGATAGTTGTGAGCTACCAAGTGGGTACTGGGAACTGAACCCAGATCCTCTGGAAGAGCAGCAAGCACTCTTAACCACTGAGTCATCTCTCCAACTGCTCATGCACATGTTTTTATCTGAACACATGTCTTCATCTGTTGTGTGAAAGATAACTAGGTGTCAAAATGCTGGTTCATACAGTAATACGTTTTGTGCATGCACACCTGTCTGTGTACAAACATATGCATCTGCTTGTTTTCTTTTTTTTTTTTTTTCTCTTTCAAAATTGGCTGTAAATTTTCAGCAAGCACTCTTAACCACTGAGCCATCTCTCCAACTGCTCATGCACATGTTTTTATCTGAACACATGTCTTCATCTGTTGTGTGAAAGATAACTAGGTGTCAAAATGCTGGTTCATACAGTAATACGTTTTGTGCATGCACACCTGTCTGTGTACAAACATATGCATCTGCTTGT
>NW_008344179.1:715332-721755 GCF_000622305.1 Nannospalax galili | reverse complement strand
AGGAATAAAAGAGATTCAAAATGATAAAGATGAATTCTTTTTATTAATCTCAGTCTTTTCTGTTATAACCTTTTGATATTTATTAGGCTTTTTTCTTACTCAAAGAATATAAAAAAGAATGAATTACCACCGACTGTGCTTGTTTCTATAAGCTTTAGAAACTGACAAAATTTGTTTCCTTCCCTAGACTTCAAAATAGAAGGTAATCATCTGTGCTCACTCTTGCCATCACTGCCTCAGCTTATCAAGTCCTACAGAACAGTACTCTTGAGCCTCATGACTTAATTTTATCTTCATGACTTTATTAAGATGAAGATTCCAGCGTAAAGATAATCTTCTGAATTCAGAGACAGGCTAAGTTCGGCACCACTCTTTCTTCTAGATTAGATTTATCAAATTTGAGGTATACCCTTTCAGTAAACCTCACATACACATATCAAACCTTAAAAAGGGAGGCAGAGGCAGGCGATCTTTGTGAGTTCGAGGCCAGCCTGGTCTACATAGTGAGTTCCAGGACAGCTGGGACTACAGGGAGACCCTGTCTCAAAAAGACAGAAGAAAAAAAGGAATCTGTCGTTATGGTTATGAAATAATAAAGTATTAATTAAGTAGTTAATATCGACAAAATATCTACTTTTCGTTTCTAAGAGGAACTTGAAGATATGTCCCATTTTGTTAATTTTTTATGTATATGCGTGTTTTGACTGCATGTATCTAAATGTACTTTGTGCGTGCAATGTCTATGGCGGCCAGAACAGCACGCTGAATTCCCTAGAACTGTCATTTTGGTTAGTTGTTAGCCATCACAGGGATGCTGGAAACTGAACCTGAATTCTCCGCAAGAGCTGCCAGTGCTTTGAACTGCAGAGCCGTCCCTCCAGCCCGTGTTTTGTCACTTTTAAGAGGAAACAAGTTCAATGGGAATCAGGAGAGGTGTGCAGAGGGAATGAAGGAAGAGGGAAACCATGATTCCTATTGCTCAGACAGTCCATGTTCTGTTGACACAAACTGGGTTTCGGGGAAACTTTCTGTCCCCAACATCCCACCTAAATTGAACCAAAGAGGAAATAACTCTGGCCACGTGTGTGTGTGTGTGTGTGTGTGTGTGTGTGTGGTGTGTGTATATGTGTGTGTGTTTTCGTTTGTCTATATACATATATGTGTGTTGTGTGTGTGTGTGTGTGTGTGTGTGTGTGTGTGTGCAGGTGACCATGGAGGCCAGAGATGTAGGATCCCCTAGATTTTATTATTTTTATGTGTGTGTGTGTGTGTGTGTGTGTGTGTGTGTGCAGGTGACCACTAGAGAAGAAGTTACAGACAGTTGTGAGCCACCCGACATGAGTGCTAGAAGCCAAACTCAGGTCCTCTGGAAGAATAACAAGTATTCTTGGAGTTGTCTCTCCAGCCCCTTTATTTTTAACTGATACACAAAAATATAAATATTGTACATATTGGTTTAGTCATTAAAAGTGCTTGCTGCTTTTGCAGAGGACCTGAGTTTGGTTCCCAGCACTCACATTAGGTGGCTTACAACCATCTGCAGCTCCAGCTTCAGGAGCTCCAACACCCTCTTCTGGCCTCTGTGAGTACCTGCACTCATGTGCACATTCCCTCACACATATACACATAATTAAAAATAAAAATCTTTAACATTTTGTAGTATTAACAGGGTACCATGTGATGTTTTCATGCATATGTACATTGGATAAAATTGAAATAAGGTTAAACATGTCTATCTCCTCAATGAGTTTTTCATTATTTCATGGTAAAATTTTCAAAATCCTTCTTTCTACCTTTCTGGAATGTGCAGACATTATTATCATGTTTGGTCACCCTGCGGTGCAACAGCACACCAGAAGTTCTTGCTTCTGTCTACATGTAGCTTAATACCCATTGATCAGCCTTTCCCTATCCATGTTGAGGGTTTTGAAGAACTGCCAGGTTAGTTTCCAAAGCAGCTGCACCATTTCACATTCCCAACAAAAAGTTATGCATCATGAATGCCATAGGATCTTGACTAATTCCCAATTACCAATACTGCCAAACATCCGCTTTCTTGCTTCTTCACAAATTACATGAAAATCTTGATTTTTAAAAAGTTAAGTGATTTTGCTGAAATAAAGACAAAGATAGCTTAATGAAATAAATATAAGCTGTGAATTTTATTGTGTTTATTTTATTACTCATTCAACCATCACAAACCTCACAGATCTGAGCAGCAAATGCTAAATGCAAATATCTTTAATAAATTTCCCATTTTATCAGATAAAAGCCACAGCTTTATACATTTTTCAATTGTGTTCATGAAGTTATATTTATCATGGCAGGAGGATAGCACACATCTCATTTAGCAACTTGCTAACTTGTTACTTTTGAGTACTGGATATGTTGATGTGAGGCATCTGTTTGCATTAAGGATTTGCCTGCAAATGATGGAGCCAGCTGGGAGCTGCTGCCTCTGCTTTGAGATCTAGGCAATTCATCTCATCTTTTTTCCTTGCCAAATCTGGTAGATATCAAAAAGAAAATGGATGTGATGGAAATACAAGGAGTGAAAGTCAAGATGGGAGAGGAGAGTGAACCTCTCCCAAGGGAAACTAATGGAACCAGGTTGCTGGTTTGATTTAGGTGGGCCTTTATTCTCTCCAGAGCTATTGGGTAGTTCCAGGACTATGGCTTTAACAGATATAAAAGCAGGAGTCAGGGGCTGGGTGATGTAGCTCAGTTGTAGGAGCGTGCTTGCCTAGCCTGCATGAAGTCCTGGGCTTGATCCCTAGCACATCATAAAATCAGGAGGGGTAACAAATGTCTATAATCCCAACACTTGGGAGGTAGAGGTACGAGAATCCGAAGTTCAAAGTCATCTTTGGCATCATAGCAAGTTGGAAGCCAGTCTGAGATTCATGAGACCCTGTCTAAAAAAAAAGTAGACTTACTCTACTGGGAATTTGTTGTGCTGTAGAAATATGACAAGACTTTCTGAGCATGATTCCATTTGGTATGTTATTTACCAATACCTCCATGAGCACACATTAATATAAAGTACCTCTTCTATGAACTGAGATTCTCTCTAGGACTCTCTCTAATCACATGTAGACGTGTAGAATGAAAAGAGATCTGGCTGTGGCTTCCACTTCTGGCATTTCCTCAAATAGAGGTGACCTTAATACCTAAGAAAGCCCTGGGCAGATGGCAATCAGGGAGCAAGGCTGGAAAAGGCTGCACTCTCCCAGGAAGGATAGCCACACAACACAAGTTCATACATTGTTGAGGGGTGGGAGGCCACATCCTGTACAGGGGAACATTAATAGAAACAAACAAAATGAATTCATAAAGTTCCCGATTTCTCAAGGAAATTTAAAACATTAAAGTGCGTAGTAAGATGGAAGTGCTGACCATTGAGTAGAAGACAGAAGTCTAATCAGAAAGGCAGAAATGCAAATTTTTTGTGTAGTGGGTAGAAAAGCTTGGCATTTCTTTTCTCTTTTTAACATGTCTTGCTCCATTTCCTGTCTGGCTGAAGAAAAGGTCGAGTACAGGGGCTCAAAGCTTAAAAGGTAGAAATAGCTCCTTCAAAATAAAAACAATGGTGCAGAAAACTACAGTACAACTGGTGGGTTTCAAGACATTATAAGTCTAAAGAATGCGTGAAGGACTTTCCTTCATCTAAGGTATGGGATGCAACTGCAGGGCCTCCTCCCAGTGAATGGCTGGATCTATAGACTATAAATCAGCATGAAGAAGAAAAACGAAAGTGAATCATTGTCACCAGGCAAGACTGACAGCAAAGTTGACTGAGACCATCTTGCTTCAGCTGTAAGATTAACTGTATACAAGGCCCAGCCTTAAAATATGGAGTGCAGACGGTAAGGGGGGAAAATCAACAATATAACAATGCAGAGCCTTCTTTTCTTTCTTTTTTTTTCTTTTTTTGAATCCCATGCCTGAATCTGTGACTTTTCCAGTGATTTCTAGAAGCCGCATTACCTACCCATGTAGGGTAGCTCTGTTCAAACTCCCTTTAAATTTTTTTAAATTTTAATTAACTTATCAGTTTCCATTAAAGCTTTCCACATATCCTTAGCTTTGGTTAACGCTGCCTCAATCCCTTACTTTCCTCCATCCCCCAACTGCCATCCCCACTTAAGCCTTTCTGCCCTCAGTATTCCCATCTGTCACTTCGATATCACATGTGTCCTACTATCCGCTTCCTCTCTTAAGGCCTCTTCCCTCCCCTTTGTCATGGGCCCTTTCTAGTTTCCTGATCTCTACAGTTCAAATTAAATACATCTAAAAATTCAAAGCTAGGATATGCATGAGTGAGAACACACAGTGTTTGTCTTTGGGGCCTGGATGACCTCACTTAGAATATTTTCAAGTCCCATCCATTTTTTCTAAGAAATTCATAATTTCATTTTTATTTACAGCTGAGCAACATTCCATTGTGAAAATGTCCCACATTTTCATTATCCATTCATCAGTTGATGGACATCTAGGATGATTACATTTCCTAGCTATTGTGAATAGAGTAGCAATGAACATGGATATGCAAGTGTCTCTGTAAAAGGAAACAGACTTGTTTAGGTATATATCCAGTAGTGGCCTAGCTGGGTCATATGATAGTTCTATTTTTAACTTTTTTTTTTTTTTTTGCCTTTTTTGAGACAGGGTCTCCTTGTAGCCTCAGCTGTCCTGGAACGCACCATGTAGACCAGGCTGGCCTCGAACTCACAAAGATCCACCTGCCTCTGCCTCCGAAGTGCTGGGATTAAAGGCGTGCGCCACCACGCCCAGCCTATTTTTAACTTTTTAAGAAACCTCTACATTGAGTTCTACAGTGGCTATGTCAATTTATAATGCCACCAGCAGTGCACAAGCTTCCCCTTTCCCTGAATCTGTTGTCATTTGTTTACTTTTAAAAAATTGTTTGGGGGTTATTTATTTTTATGTGTATGAGTGTTTTGCCTGCATGTGTGCACCATGTGCATACGGTGCCCACAGAGACTAGAACAAGGTGTCCAATTCCCTGGAACTGGAGTTACAGATGTTTGTAAGCTGCCATATCAATGCTGGGAACTGAACCCAGGTCCTCTGGAAGAGTAGCCAGTACTCTAAGCTGTTTTTGCTATCTCTCCAGCACTGTCACTTGTTTTCTTAATGACTGCTATTCTACCCGGGATGAAATGGAATCTCAAAGTAGTTTTTTTAATTTGCATTTCCCTGATGGCTAATGATGTTGAGCACTTAAAAAAAATGTTTATTAGACATTCGTATTTCTTCTTTTGAGAACTCTGTTCAGTTCCACATTCCTTTTTTTTTTTTTTTCCTTTAGGTTGCTTGTTTTCTTGATGTTTAGTTTCCTGAGTACTTTGTATATTCTAGATACTAATCCTCTATCAGATTTGTAGCTGACAAAATTTTTCTCACATCCTACAGTCTGTCTCTTCACTCAATTGACAGGTTCCTTTGCTGTAATTTTTTAATTTCATGAGGTTCCATTCATCGATTTTTGGCCTTATTTCCTGAATGATTGGAGTCCTATTCAAAAAGACCTTACCTATGCCTAAATCTTAAAGTGTAATCCTTACTTTTTCCTCTAGGTCTTGTGTTGATGTCCTTGATTCATTTGGAGTTGATTTTTGGGCAAGGTGACAGATAAGGATTTAATTTCATTCTTCTACATATAGATATCCAGTTTTCCAAGCACCATTTGTTGAAGATGTCACCTTTGCTCCAATGCATATTTTTGGGCTCTTTGTCAAAAATCAGATGATTATAGTTGTGTGACCTTGTATCTGGGTCCTCAATTATAGTCCATTGATCTATGTGTCTGTTTTTGTGCCAGTGCCATGCTTTTTTATTATTGCTATAGCTCTGCAGTGTAACTTGACATCATATATGGGATACTTCCAAGCAGTATTCTTTTTGTTCAGGATTGCTTTGTCTGTCTGTGGTCTTTTGTGCTTCCACATGAATTTAAGTTGTCTTTTCTATTTCTGTGATGAATAGCCCTGGAATTTTTATTGTGATTGAATTGCAACTGCAGATTATTTTTTAGTAGGATGGCCAATCCCCTATATTAATTCTTCTAATCCATGAGCATGGGAGGTCTGTCCATTTTCTAGTGTCTTCCTCAATTTCTTTCTTCAGTGTTTTAAAGTTTTCATTATATAGGTCTTTCTTGGTTATATTTATCCCAAGGTATTTGTTTGCTTGCTTACTTGTTTGTTTGAGGCTACTGTGAGAGAAGTCATGTTCCTGGTTTCTTTTTTTTTTAAATAATTTAATTGAGAATTTCATACATGCATATAAGGTGTTTTGATCAAATCCATGCTCACTCACTCCCCTCCAAGTCCTTCCATATCTCCCCATCACTTTTTACCGATAACTTCATATACTCTTTCTTCTTCTTTGATTTATTTA
>NW_008344179.1:712729-715030 GCF_000622305.1 Nannospalax galili | reverse complement strand
CTGCCTCTGCCTCCCCAGTGCTGGGATTAAAGGCGTGTGCCACCACACCCGCTATTTATTTATTTTTATGGGGCTTTCATCTACTCTAACATTACCCCCTCTGAAAAGGTAACCCTAAAATCTTTTAAGGATTAGATACAAGTGCCCAAATACTTTCAACATTTTTGGCCTTTGGAACAGAGTATGTGGCTAAGAGGCGCCAAGGACATTTTGGCTTTTAGCCAAGAAACTGGCTACTTTTCTTTGGGGTCTTTTTACCTAATTGCCTAGCCAATTCCTACCTCCCATTCTTGTCACAGCATCCATCCTCTGAAGAGGTTACCCAAATTGCAGATAGGGAATCAGGACGCAGACTGCTCTGGCTTCTTCCATGCTTCTTCCAAACACGGACGCAGGGTGAGGCAACTGGGGTAGCCCTTCAGTGGGTCTATCTAAAAGACTCCCAAACTGCATAACTCTTATCTGTAGGGGGAAAAAGAATCTATTGGAATTTCTTGACAAGGGCTTCCAAAAGCATCCTTGTATTGGGTTCCTCCTCATTTTTCTTTTGTCTGCCAAGGCTGGACTCGAGAGTGATGGATTCAGGATTTGCTTTCAGGTATTTTGATAGCTGTTGGAGTGGTTAGAATCAGTGTCAGTTCCCTCTCAAAGGCTTCACCTCTTCGCTTCCATCCAGGCACTCTCAAGCAGTCCCCTGTGTTCTCAGCCCCTATGCTAGAGGAAGTCCTGAATCGGCATCTCTGGCGGTCTTCTGAGATCACAGCCACTACACTGATCCCCTGGTTTCTTAGTATGATTATCATTGGCATATAGGCAGGCTACTGATTTTTGTGTTAATTTTGTATCCTCCCACTTTGCTGAAAGTGTTTATCAGTGTCATGGTTGCCATCAGTTGTCAACCTGACACACCTGGGAAGAGGAAACATGGGCAGGTGGACCTGGGTTGTATAAGAAAGTGGGCTGAGTGCAGACCCCAGGTGTTGACTGGTGAAGAGCTTCAGAAATGAGAACTGAAAAAGTGCAGCCACATGGAGGTCACAGGTGACCTGACCAAGGGCTCCGAGTTTGAGTGTCTTTTTCATATAGACCTATGTACATACTCAAAATACTAATTTTAGATATAATTCCCTTTACGTATCTAGATAAGGAAATGTTATACAGCCCTGAAAATAGTTATTTATATTTAGTATAGGATGATCGCCAAGTTAAACTTTTAGAAAAAAGAAAGAGCAGTACAGTACATGTAGTAAGTTAGCATTTGTATAAAAAGAAGTTGATAAAAATATACATTTATACATGTGGGAGTGTGTCTGCATATGCATGTATTTGCTGGTGTGTGCATAAAATGTTTCTAAAAGGATATACAAGAAACTGGTAACCTTGGTTACCTGAAGTGGGAGGAACATAGACCCAGAGCAGGGTGAAAGAGATCTTTTTAAGATGATTTTTTTGTTCTTTTAAAGTTTCATACTTTAAAAGTTCCTCCCCTGAAGTGGGAGGAACATAGATCCAGAGCAGGATGAAAGGGATCTTTTTTTTTTTTTTTTTTGTCTTTTTGAGACAGGGTCCCCCTGTAGCCCCAGCTGTCCTGGAACTCACTATGTAGACCAAGCTGGCCTTGAACTCACAGAGATCCGCCTGCCTCTGCCTCCCAAGTGCTGGGATTAAAGGTGTGCGCCACCACGCCCGGCTGAAAGGGATCTTTTTAAGATGGTCTTTTGGTTCTTTTAAAGTTTCATACCATGTGCAGGTACTTATTTGAAAAATGGAAATTTCATATAGATTTCTTTCTGAGATCACACCCTTATGATTTGCATTGTACTGGACATCTATTTAAATGGCAATATAAGATCTGTCTTACTCTTTCAAATTGCTATATACATCTCAGTTTATAGACAGAACATTTTTTGTCCAATGTTTTCAATTATCCATTATTGTAAACACTACTGCAGGATGTGGCCATGTACATTTGAATTTGAACCCTCATATCTTTCTGCAGCATAAATTCCTACAAAGAGAAAATCCTTCTACATCACCTTCCATAAAGGCTGCACCACTTCAACTATACCAGAATACTCTTGGCTCCTCCAAGTATTCTACAATAGTGAGTATTCTCCTCCAAATCGTGTGGGTGTTCTAATTTCCTTCTTGTTTGCTGTGATAAAACACTCTGACCAAAATCAAACTGGGAAACAATGGTTTATTTACTTATACCTCCACATCATAATCCATCATTGAGGAAAGTCAGGGCAAGAACTCAAGGCAGAAACACTGCTTGCTGGCTCGTTCTCTGTGGCTCAC
>NW_008344179.1:699649-712682 GCF_000622305.1 Nannospalax galili | reverse complement strand
TATATATATTGCCCAGGACCATCTGCCTAAGAAACAGTGCTGCCCATGGTGGCCTGGGCCCTCTGTGACGGCTACTCTTGGTTATCAACTTGACACACTTGGGACGAGGGAAATTCAATTGGGGGATTGCCTTGAGCAGATCGGCCTGTGGGGGAATATTCTTGATTACTGGTTCTCTCCTTTTACTGTAGGTTTTGGGGACTGAACTCAGGTCAAAGGCACAACAAGCCCTTTTACTTACTGAGCCATCGCACTGGCCCAATCAATATGGGATATTTTTTCCTTTGCATACCTGTAGGTGGAGAAGTAGTATATATTCTGACTTACATCTTAAAAAAGAGAGCTCTGGCTATTGCATCAAGGACAGCTAGGAAAGTTAGGACAAGTAGAAAGTGGGTGACAGGAAGGCTGCGGCAGCAGATGCTCAAGAGATGATGGTGGTGGCTCATCTGGACCAGGTGATAAGGAGATAGAAGTAGCTGGACTGTGGGTATATTTTACAGGTGGAACACTGGTGATGAATATGAGAGGGTAATGTGGTCAGATGCCCCTGAAGACTTTGAAATCTTTGACCTGAGCAGCTGAAAGAATGGACCTGCCTGCCTCAGGAAAAGCTGATGGAGGAATCTTTGCAGAACTTCTCAACACAGTAAGACTGAGATCCTTTAAGACACCAGAAGGGACATGCTAGGTGAGCAGTTGATGTCCAAGTGTGGATTTCCATAGGGAAGTCTGAATGGAGATTAAATTTTAGAAGTTCACTACCTTCCATAAGTCACTGTGACTGCTTTTCTCCAGGGCCATGCACTGAGAGTCAAAATATGGCATTATCCGTTGGTGACATTCTGAATGATGTGACACACTGTTCAACTCAACTATATTATACTTCTATGTCAACAGTTTGTCTCTGACTGTGGGTTAACTATATTGTTTGACACTGCAAGCGTCATGACCATGTTTTGTGAGGGCCCAAAGAGTGAAATTAGAATGCAAATAAGACTGTGTCAGCATGACCCAGACATCATTAAAAAAACAAAGACCACATGATGTGGTTTTATTAACAAGTGGAAGAATTCATATAATTGGATTAAGGAAAGAAATAACCAAACAGCTCATACTGTACAATATACAAAAAGAATGTAGGGCTGTGTGTGTTGAAAAAGACATGGCAGGGACTGGAGAGGTAACTCAGGATGGCTTTCAGAGCACTTGCTAATTCCAGAGGACCTGGGTTCAATGTCCAGCACCCACATGGTGGCTCTGGCTCTGTCACCTTCTTTCAGCCTTCACAGGCACTACACACACACACACACACACACACACACACACACACACACCAGCAAATATACCAGCCATCAAAACACTTGTACAAATAAATTTTTAAAAATATTTTATTTATTATGTTTAGGTATATGAATGTATTGCCTGCATGTATGTAAGTACACGTGTGTCATGCAATGCCCAAGGAGGCCTGAAGGAGGCATTGGATCCCCTGGAACTGGAGTTATAGATGGTTGCAATGTGGGTTCTGGAAACTGAACCTTGGTCCTCTGCAAGAGCAGCCAGTGCTCTTAACTGCTGAGCCAATCTCTTCAGCCCCAATCACCAGGCCAGGCGTGGTGGCACACTCCTTTGACCCCAGCACTCAGGAGGCAGCACTCAGGAGGCAGAGGCAGGAGGATCTCTGTATCAAAAACACCAAAAAAAAAAAAAAAAAAAAAAGCAAACTGGGGGAAGTAGGGCTGGCTTTTAAGAACAGGGATTCAGCCAACTGACTAGTCAAGCTTTGGTCAGTAGCAAATGCATCATTTACACATAAGGGGTGGTGCTGACTTTGTCAAAGGAAGCTTACTTTGTTGGCACTATCCAAAGCATTGTTATCGGGAGCCAGTCAAATATAGGCCTTCTCCTCTCCATCAGGTCTGATCAGGGTTATTGACTTTGGCCACGTCAGTGTCGTAGAGTTTCTTCACAGCCTGTTTGATCTGGTGCTTGTTGGCCTTGTCATCCACACTGAACACACATGTGTTGTTGTCTTTTGTCTTCTTCCTGCCTGACTCAGTGGTCAGGGGGCACTTGATGATGGTGTAGTGGCCAAGCTTGTTTCTCCTGGGGGTGCTCTTGCAAGAGTATTTGGGCTGCCCCCAGAGTCACAGGATCTTGGGCCACTGGAAAGTGGGTGATGTGCGGATCTTCTTTTAGTGGCTGTGTATGCCTTTCAACACTGCCTTCTTGGCTTTAAATGACTTTGCTTTGCTTTTGGCTTTGGGAGGGGCAGGAGCTTCCTTCTTCGTTTTTGGTGCCATCTTGGCCATGAAATTTGTTTTTATTCATCCCATAAGATTCACTTTGGGGTACCCCTTCAGTGGGTCTATCTAAAAGACTCCCAAATTACATAACTCTTAACTGCAGGGAGAAAAGAAAGTCCTGACTGGTACCTAGGAGATGTGAAGGAGAAGTAAGGGCAAGAGTAGTTAGCATTACAAGTTCTAGACAGGGAACTAGAAAAAAGTCAGAACAGGGCAGATTTCAAACGTTCATATCAGAGTTCATTGGAATTTCTTAAAAAGAGCTTCCTAAAGCATCCTGGCTCCTCCTCATTTTTCTTTTGTCTGCCAAGGCTGGACGTGAGAATGATGGATTCAGGATTTATTTTCAGGCACTTTGATAGCTGTTAGAGTGGCTAGAATCAGTGTCAATTCCCTCTCAAAGGCTTCTAGATAAGGGGAGAAAACAAATTTAGTCATTATTTTAGAACAATAGCTGGTTGTCTCCCTTAGCTACAGATGGGCGCTACAATATTGCAGACCAAGATTTGAAGTCTTACATCTGAGCATCACTTTGTGATTAGAAACAAAATCATCAATGAGAAATATTGTCTAAATAACATTTTATATGGACTTAAGCCTAATGTCTGAGAAGTGTAATCCCTTGAACTCTTAAAGAAATATACTGATCACTTTAATCTTTGGTTATACTTTCCTTTTGGGTGTTTAAGACCGTACAGTTGGCCCAAATAAACCAATTTATTTTTACTCTTAAAGTCGTTTGAGGATCTGTTCCTCGGGGGTCACATGGGCTTGGGAGGAGCCCCTGGCTCCTTTCTTTTACCAGTTCTGTCTTATGTGAAGATCAGTCAAAGGACCTGCTTGACCATGGCTGGCTTCCAATGTTTCCTCTGTGTTGACCCTCCTCTTTGTAGACAGGACACTCCTTCAGGTCCATCTAGTGGGGTCTCCATGGCCTCCCTGAACAAGAGGACAGGTGACTTACCACAGTTACAGGACCCTGCAGCTTGGAAGAAGCCAGAGCAGTCTGTATCCCGATTCCCTATTGGCAATTTGGGTAACCTCTTCAGGGGATGGTGTGATATGAATAGGAGGTAGGAATTGGCTAGGCAGTTAGGATAAAAATACCCCAAAGAAAAGTAGCCAGTTTCTAGGCTAGAAGTACACAGAAAGGCAATGGGAGCAGGGAATGATGGAGGACAGACAAAGTAAAGAAACCAGCAACCATTACCACAGTGACAAGATGACTCAGCAGGGAAAAGGTTAGAAGAGAGAGAGGAGGCACCCACGCGTCCAGCCTGGCCTGGGGTACAGGATGACCAAGCCCCATTAAAAAAGAAAAAAAGAAAAAGGAAGGAAGGGAGGGAGGGAGGGAGGGAGGGAAGGGAAGGAAAGAAAAAGAGAAAGAAAGAAAGAAAGAAAGAAAGAAAGAAAGAAAGAAAGAACTCGAAGGTGTTTAGGTTGGGGAGATATGGGAGGAGTTGGAGGGAGGGAGTGGGTGTGGACTTTATCAAACACCTTATATGCATGTATGAAATTCCCAAAAAGGTTTTTTTTTTTTTTGGTCTTTTTGAGACAGGGTCTCCCTGTAGCCCCAGCTGTCCTGGAACTCACTGTGTAGATCACGCTGGCTTTGAACTCACAGAGATCCACCTGCCTCTGCCTCCTGAGTGCTGGGATTAAAGGCATGTGCCACCACACCCAGCAAAAGTATTTTTTTTTTAAGTTAAAAAGAAAGATTCACTTTAACTGGCAGCTTTGCTTCTGTCAGTCACACGTCACAGTGCACTTCTTCCTGCTCTCAAGCCAACATGATGACATCAAGCTAAATATTCTTTCAACAAAAGCACTGAACATAGATTTCTCAGCTTGCTACTACATAAAGGAGAAGAAGGACTTCTTGAAGATGTCAGGCAGTTTAGAGATATGCCTGGAAAGGAAATGCTTTTTTTAAAAAAAAAAAAATAAGGCTTTCATGTATCCTGAGCTTACCTCAGACTCCCTATGTAGCCAAAGATGACCTTGAACTTCTGATCCTTGTGCCATCATCTCCCAAGTGCTGGTATTATAAGCATGCACCACCATGCTTGGTTTATATGGTGCTGGGGATTGAACCCAGGACTTCATGCATGCTAGGTAAACATTCTACCTACTGAACTACATCCCAGCCCTGGATTTTAGATCTCACTGTGTAGCCCAGATTGGCCTCAAACTCACAATCCTCCTGCCTCAGCCTTCCAGGTATCCTGCCACCACAGCCAGTTTCATTGTTGTTTTCCTATTAAATAAAGATGATATCTATTTTAGTTAGTCCTGTTGGGTTTACATTCTTCTGACAAGCTTCATACTTTTGTATCTCAGGAATATTCATGCTCTTCTGGCCTAGCTCCTCGGGGCTTCAGATCTGCTGAACAGATCTTGGAAGTTGTTCTGTCTCTTCATCCTTCTCATCTGTGTGTTCCTTTTTCTTCATCAGCACCTTGTGCTGCTATATCACAGTTGACGTATTTTTAACAGCTTCCTTAGGGAGGTGTGAGGTTGGCCTGGGAACTGTCCATTCACACTGTTCAGCAAGAGCTGCTGCAGGGACTGCATCCAGAGCTCTGAGCACAGGAGTCTGGAGTTGCGGGGGGGGGGGGCGGTCCCTGTTGTAGAAGGATAACCACATCCTTGTGTTTTTGCTGTTGCTTACCACTTTTCGGTCTTTCCTTAACCCCAGCTGACCTGGCCCACCATGTGGCCACTGATGTTTGGCCCATCAGAAAGCATCCATACTATTTGGGTATGACCTTGTCTTATAGGTCACTACCTCATTGGTTAGGTCTCATTAAGTTAAAAAAAAAAATACTATTATTGTTAGTATAGCTGACTGGGGTTTTTTTCTACCTGGGTCTAAGAGTCACAGGCAAGCAAGGAGAAGCCTTTTGAGTGCTGACAGTTCCAAGTCCTTGAGTATCCAAGGCCTAGGGGGCTGGACTGGCATACCCAGAGGCATAAAGCTCCAAACCCTCAAAGCTAAAGGGGTTTGATTTTCCAGGATTTAGGAGCCAGAAATTAGTTGGATGTGTTGGCTCACACCTGTATTCCCAGCACTTGGAAGGTTAGAACTGATGTCACTTAAATGTCATCCTGGGGGCTGGAGAGATGGCTCAGCAGTTAAGGGCACTAGCCAGTGCTCTTGCAGAAGACCCGAGTTTGATTCCCAGAACCCACATGGTGGCTAACAACCATCCATAACTCCAGTTCCAGGGGATCCAACACCCCTTCTGACCTCCTTGAACATTGCATGACACTGGTGCACCTACCTACATGCAAGCAATACATTCATATACATAAAATGAAAAATAATAAATAAGAGCTGGAGAGATGGCTCAGTGGTTAAGAACACTGGTAGTTCTTGCAGAAGACCCAGGTTCAAATCCCAGCACTCACGTGGTAGCTAACAACTGTCCATAACTCTAGGGGATCCAACAGCCTCTTCTGATTTCCGCGGGCATTGCGGGTATTGCAGGTAATACACACATACACATAAAATAAAAATAATAAATAAAATATAAAAATAATAGTAAAATAAATGAAATACATTTTTTAAAGGCCATCCTGGGTTACATAGCAAGTTCTAAGCCAGCTGGGCTAGTATGAAACTCTGGCTCAACACCCCACACACACCCTAAAAAAGAAGAGGAAAAATAAATAAATAGCCATATGCACCCAAGTTGGAAGCCTATTCTCTGGACGTTGACCACTAGCAGGCCCAGCACATGGCAGCTACTGTAATCCTCAGCTTGCAGCAGCCATGAGTAGCAACACACAGCATCAAACGGTGCCTGCTAGTGTCACCACCCTCAGCCCTACAGCAACAAATGTTACAGCTCTTGGGCATGGGTATCTGAGACCACTGGCCCGTAAGGCTTGGCAGCACCCAACGACCAGAACCCACTTTCTCTTCTTGGCTCTTCACAGCCTTTTGTTCTTCTTTGGCCTGGGCTCCCCACTGCGTCTCACTGCTCTCTTCTCCTACCCCCTCCCTCTCTCCCAAGCTGCGTTCTGGAGCTCTTCGACTGCCCTCCCATCACTACTGCCACTGCTGTCACTGCTGCTTGTACCATTCTCTTCTTGTTACCAGCCTGCTCCGCTCTCAATGGAGACTGAAAGTAGATGAGGAAAGATTACTACATAGAAGCTTCTCATTAGGCCTAACGTCGTAACAACAGTAGGGAAGCACAGAGGGGCATCGCCCAGCTAGTTTGAAAAGTGAACCAAACAACCGCCTATATTGCCAGAAAAGGGTGCGTGTGGCAGACGTGTTTCATACAATGAAAGACTGCATTTGTACCAGTCATGGCAGAATTCCCCATGGACATGATGGACTATGTGCTAATCACCAAAGGAAGTGCTCCTCCCTCTGGTCTGAGTGAGACCTGGAGGGCAATCAGAGTCTTCTGGAGGTCTCCCAGGCTTGTGATGGCAAAATGGTCTGGTTGAAGCTATTTGAAAAAGTCATGACTGGAACAGTGCCTTCTGGAGCTGGAGTGGTACCTCAGTAAGCAAGCACCTATGATTGCTGTGTACATTCCTCAAGGCATCTGTGGAGTTTAATTTATTTTTTTTATGTGGAGTGTTTTGCCTGCATATAAGTGCACCTGTGCATGCAAGGCCTATGGAGGCCAGAGGAAAACGTCACTGGAGTTTTGGATGGTTGTCAGCCACTATGTAAGTACTGGAAACCCAAACTGGGTCTTCTGCAAGAGCAACCAGTGCTCTTAACCACTGAGCCATTTCCACTGAGCCGTCTCTCCAGTCAATCTGTGGCGGTTTTAAAGTAATTAGGCTGGCATGAGGGCATGAGGGCAGGCTGCTTGGCTGGTAGGTCTTCACTCAAGGCAGCCAGAGTACCAGCAAAGGGCCTAACAGTGAATTAGGGAGTCAAATCTCCTTGGATCCAATATGTTAGTTACTTAAAAGAAAAACATTAAAAAGAGTGCTTGCAATAAAGTCTTCTCAACATTACCAGCAACTCACCAGGATTTAATAGTGCCATAACAGTTCCTAACCCCTGCCTCAGTGCCCCGTTTCGAGACAAGTCCCTCTAATCTGCCTCATTATGACACTTACAGACTTTCCAGATTCTGTCTTTAGGGACTTCAGAATCAGCTCAATATTTAGTATTACAAAAATCAGTCAACCAAATAATATTGAATTAATTTTTAAATTCTTATTTTAAAAATGTGTGTCTTATTCCAAGAGATTATGACTTAATTGGCACGAGTGCATCTGACTTTTATGAAGTAGCACCGTGTGATAGAAGCCAGCATACTTCCTTTCAGATTGATTTTCCTTAGAGAGCGGCTCCTATTTACACACACTTGTTTTGAAAGGTATTGTTTTGGTTTTTTGAAACAGAGTCTTGCTATGTAGCCCTGCTAGCCTCAAATTTACTGTAATCCTTTTACCTTGGCCTGTCAAGTGCTAGGATTACAGGTGTGTGCCACCATGCCCTACTTGCCTGAAAGTTTTTGACAGCACTAACTTGCTTACCCACTGGAAGTCGGTACTGACAAGTACTATCATTATTATATTGATTATGTTTTTCCACAGAGTATGTTTAATAGTGAGCATAGAATTACAGCTTAAAAGCCATCAAAGGTGAAACAGAGGTTCCTCAAGACGTGTGCCGTGCTTCCTGGTCAACATGCCCCACCTCCTCACACCCACCCTCCACTGACTGACATATTTTGCCTCCTTAGAATTCTAAACACTATCAGTTTATGCAACCACTTCAGCGCCAGCAAATCTCCTCCCCCAACATTACCACCTGCCTCCACCACTGTTCCCAATATTCCTTCATGCCCACCACTTCTCGTTGGCCTTCTTGATTGAATGTGGCTAATTCTTTATGAAGCGAGTCAGGCACTTTGAAAGATTTCAAAGATTTCAGTGGTGGCCATGGTGGGGTAGGGTGACTGGTGGCAGCAGTGAAAGGCAGGCGAGGTGGTTAAGTTGATGGTGGCCACCTCTATGGCAGCTGTGTCAGGCTAGGGCAGTGGCAGCTGTGGCAAGGCCTAGCAGCCATGATAGCAGCTACCAGTGCAGTGAACCCAATGGGTGACAGCAAGCCAGGCAGCCTCATTCAGCTTGAGCGCCTTCTCTGCTACAGCTCATATTGCCTGAGTATGTGGAAAGCAGGAGGTAGTAGGGGAAAAAAATCAAAGCCTAGCATAGTCTTCAACCAAAGGAATGATGGGGGTTGGGATGCAATCCCCTCACCCGTTGAGTGGGAATGTTCTCTACTATCTCCCAGAGCTCCTTGGCGAATTAAGCTGTTACCCACAGGGGTAGTTTGCTTGGTAAGATCCTTCCCTTCACTGCCATACTTCCCACTGTCCTACCATGGCATTCTGGGATGATCTAAAACCTTGTCTAGGGCTCTGAAGCTAAGATCATGAGCTAAGGATTATATGATTCAAGCACATATGGCACATTAACAAAACTGAGCACATGCCAAGCCATAAAGCCTCAACAAATTTCAAAAGACTGAAATGTAAAAGATGTTACCAAACCAATTTTAATTAGGCAAGATAACTATAAAAAATCCCCATATGCTTAGAAATTAAGAAATATAACTCTAAACTTCTAAATAACCCATTATCAATGAGGAAATTAAAATAAAAGGGTATGCTTTGTAGGCAATGTAATGTGTATATTTTTTAAAAAAAGGCTAAAAATGAGCGAGCTAAAAAAAAAAAGTCAGAAAAAGTTGGGTGGGGTGTAATCTCAGCACGTGGGAGGTGGAGATAGGATGGTCAGGAGTTCAAGGCCAGTAAGTTCAGGCCATATAGTAAGTTCAGGCCATCCTGACCTACATGAGACCCTTTCTCAAGAAAAAAATAAAGAAGAAAAAATGGTAGAAAATAGAATATTAAAGAAACAAAGGGAAAGAATCAAGGCAATTAATTGAATTAAAAACAAATATATCAAATAAAGATTATCAACAAAGCTAAATTATAGGGAAAAGTTAACAAAATTGATATACTCTTGTCCATATTGTTCAAGGTGAAAAAAGGAAGCACAAATAATGTGAGAAATCAAAGGCGGTTACTACTAGAGACCCTGTGGGCCTTCAGATAAGTGGCTGTCAGAAACTTATGGCGATTCAAAAACATTATCTGTGGCCAGGCGTGGTAGTGAATGCCTGTAGTCCCCATACTTGGGAGGCAGAGGCAGGCAGATCTCTCTGAGCTGAAGGCCAGCCTGGTTTACATAGTAAGCTCCAGGCCAGCTGGGGCTACAAGGAGACTGTTTCAAAAAGACCAAAAAAAAAAAAAAATTCTGTGTAATTCCCAGAAAAACACAATTTACCAATATAAACACAGTAAGAAATAAGACAGCATAAAGTTCTGTTTAAACATGGGCAAATTCTTTTAGCCAAATATCATCAGGAAGTGGTCAGCATTCCTTGAATGTATGAGGCCCCAAAGAGGCTTGAGCCAATGGAAAGTGTGGTAACAGTGATGCCACTGAGGTTTCTATTTTCACTTTCTTGGACCCTACAGACCACCATATAGGACTGAGACTTGTACAGAGACTTGTCCCAATGGTAAGTCTGTGTGTCAGTCATGGGCATCGTTAAACCAAAACTCTAGAGACCAAAGGATTCCTGAAATAAGGGGTTTATGAAGGATTACAGATGCTAGCCAGAAAAGGAAAAGTTCAAATCCTCAGACGAGCTTCCCTAAGGGTCAGCAGTGGGTTAGACAGCAGTTGGAAAATGTCTGCTGGACCAGAGCTAAGCGCATTTTTGTGTCTTTGTTTCATTTTTGGAGATAGAGCCTCTTCTATAGTCCAGGTTGGCCTCAAAGTCGTGGCAGTCTTTTCAGCTTTCCTAGTGGTAGGATTACAGGCCTTAGTCACCATGCCAGGTGAAGGGCTTTTTAATTTCAGGGAAAGTGCTGCAACCCATATTGTCATATAATTTGTAGGGTAGGTTAATGCAAAGGAATAGAGGGAAAGCCTTGGGCTGGGAGGACAGCCCATAGGGTAATTTTTACTGGGCTGGGGACACAGCTAGCTGGTAGAGTGCTTGCCTAGAATATACAAAGTTCTGGACTGGATCTCCAACACCACATAATTCATGTATGGTGGCACACTCCTGTAGTCCCAGCACTTGGGAGGTGGAGGCAGGAGGAACAGGAATTAAAGGTATCTTTGGCAACATAGCAAGTTCAAGCCCAGTCTGAGATACATGAAACCCTATTCCCCTAAAATTGAGATGTTATTGTTTACAATCTGGAAAGTTCATAAACAGTGACCCCACTGATCTGTATCATACAATCTTAGGTTTTAATATGCCTTCATCAACAAAAAATGGCCTTTTCAGCTTGTACCTCCTCCCAATTATTCACTCTTCTGCCATGTCCCTTAGTAATTTAGGATATCTCAAGCTTTTATCAGCTTGTTCACCTCAGTGCTCTGACTCCCTTCCTATGTACTCGCCCGTCTGTTCTTGGCTCTTCTTGACCTGACTGTATTGGAGAGTCAAAGGGCAAACAGCTCAGCTTCAGGTAAAGACTGCTCCTCTGACCCCATTACTCTCTGCTTAGTGTCCTCCTCTGATGGTAGGAGTGCTCCCACAGAAGGGCCAGAGGGCCCGTGCCCACAACAATGGGCCTTGACACACTAAATTGGGTAAATTCTATGCAGTCTCCAAGAGGTCTCATTTCCTACAGTGGTAACTAGCTTGATACTGCCATATATATATATATATATATGAATGTGCTGGATAGCTTTAGTGTCAACTTGACACACTTGGGTTGAGGGAGCCTCAATTGGGGAATTGCCTCCATTGGACTGGCCTATGGCCATGTCTGTGGGGCATTTTCTTGATTGTTGAGTGATGTGGGAGGGCCCAGCCCACTGTGGGTGGTGCCACCCCTGGGCAGGTGGGCCTGTGTTGGATAAGAAAGCAAGCTGAGCAGGGGCCAGGGGAGCAAGCCAGTAAGCAACATTCCTCCATGGCCTGTGCTCCAGCTCTGCCTCCAGGTTCCTGCCCTGAGTTTCTATCTTGGACTCCCTGATGAACTGCAACCCGGGAGATGTAAGCTGAATAAACCCTTTTCTCCCCAAGTTGGTGTTGGTCAGTGTTGGGGAACCCTGCTATTAAGGTTGGCTCCTTTCTCAGCAGGAACTTCCTGCCTGACTTACCTGGAAAGTGCCGCCAAGCACGGATGCTTGGCCTCATTTAACATGACCTTTGGCATAGTTGCCTGGAGTAAAAACTACCCCCAGGTTTTTTCTATATGATAATTAGGCATTGCCCCATAGTCGGATGATAGGAGCCCACTGCCACATGTAAATAAAGCATACTATGAGCACCTATCAGCTGAAGCATTGGCTACTGCCTCCACACTATATTTCCGTAACTCACACTGAATAAAGAGAGCTGTTTCACTGAGTCTGGAGCTGTTTGTATCATTGAACCTGCCTCCCCAGAAGGGCTTTCTTCCGTCATTGGCCATCCTGACCTCGTTCGTCGCTTCTGCTCCTTTGTCCTCGTGGGCCGGTGGCCAACGACACGTGAGGAAAGGGAGAGACCCCACAGGTCAGAGTGTTTTGCACAGCAATGAAGAAACAAACTAGGACAGTAATTGGTACCAGAGAGTGGGATATTGCTGTGACAGACCTGACCCTGGTGTTTTGGGGAGGACTGTGGAAGTGTTTGGAACTTTGGGCTGGAAAAGCCATTGCGTGCTCAGAGTTTGTTGCAGTGGAGCTTGGAACAGTTATGCTGAAAGAGTTGTAGACGATGGAGGCCTGGCTTGTGAAGCTTCAAAGGGAAGCAGAGACTATCAGGGCTGTTTGTGTGAGATTTTGGATTGAGAATCTGTGGGCTCTGGTCGGCTGGGGCTGAAGAATCAGCTGTGATTAAGAAGAGACCAGAACCTGAAGTAAAACCTTTGCTTTACTGGAACAATTGATGCTGGTTAGCTGGGGCTGGAAAATCAGCTGTAAGTAACAAGAGACCAGCATCACTCTGAAGTCTTCTGGGAGGCATTTCCTCAGGGTCAGCACACAGAGGGAACCCGAGCCTCTATCTCAAGCTGGAAGCAGGATATATATATTCTTTGCCCCTCACCCACATGCAGCTAAAGTGGACTGATTGGGTGGGAAGGATAACTGACTCCTCCCTCGACTCCTTGATGTGTGTGTGAAATAGGTGTGACTATAGCCTGCTGCATAGTGGTTGGAGGACACTTCCTGTTAACACTCCACCCATTCCTCTCGCTCTTATGTTCTTTCTGCCAACCTCTTCCACAAAAGTCCCTGAGCCTTGGAGGGCATAGTAGGTGTGGGTTATCTTCCTCCCATTGTAGCAAGGCACTGAACTTTTGGGTCTCTGCTGTGCTTTTTTCTGTCTAATGATGTGAGTTTTGCTAAGGCATATTACTGGAAATGAACTTGTCCAGTCATAAGAAACATGCATGTATAATTTTATTAGGCAGAGTAGAAAGTACTTGTTGCTAACCCTAAAACTCATTTTTCCTCTATTTGTAGTTAGATTCATGAAAATCTTCACCCTCCTTACTGTTAAAATAGTCCACTTAACTAAATTGGAGCCAGTAGTATATAATTAGAATTTTACCTTAAAATTAAATGGCTAGGTTTTTTTTCCTTTTCTTTTCTTCTGTTCCTTGACCCTTTCCTGTTGGTCTCTGACATGGGACGGCATATATATAATGGCTAGAAAC
>NW_008344179.1:626381-699591 GCF_000622305.1 Nannospalax galili | reverse complement strand
TGGCCATGTCTGTGGGGCATTTTCTTGATTGTTGAGTGATGTGGGAGGGCCCAGCCCACTGTGGTTAGTGCCACCCCTGGGCAGGTGGGCCTGTGTTGGGTAAGAAAGCAGGCTGAGCAGGGGCCAGGGGAGCAAGCCAGTAAGCAGCATTCCTCCATGGCCTGTGCTCCAGCTCCTGCTTCCAGGTTCCTGCCCTGAGTTCCTACCTTGGGCTCCCGGATGAATTGTGACCTGGGATATGTAAGCTAAATAAACCCTTTCCTCCCCAAGTTGGTAGTGGTCAGAATATTTTATCACAGCAATGAAGAAACAAACTAAGACAATATATAAGTAAAAAAAAGACAGGGTCCGTCTGGATAGCCAAGAGTAAATGACAAACAAAGCTCCTAAAAAAAAAAAAAAAAAAAAAAAAAAAAAAAAAAAGACAGGGTCTTACTATGTAACCCTGACTGACCTAGAACTCACTATATAGACCAGGCTGGCCTCGATCTCCGTGAGATCAGACTCTCTGCCTCCAGAGTGCAGGGATTAAAGGTGTTACCATGCCTGGCTTGATAATGAACTTAAAAAAATTATCTTTTATTCATTTATTGCTGGAGGCACATGCCATGACACACATGTGGAGCTGAGGACAACGTGGAATCAGTTCTATCCTTCTACCATGTGGGTCCTGGGGCTCAAACTCAGGAACCATCTCACCAACCTGATGATGCTCTTTTTGTCTCTTCTCCCTGCCAGTATTTCTACTCAAGCTGTGACTATATTATCAGTGCACAATTCTGACACTTGGTGTCTGGGAGACTGCCAAATAAGACAAAACAAAAATCCAGAACACTCCTAAGCCACATTGTTCCATACACAGTTGGGTTTTTTTCTTTTCTTGTTTAGCCAAGGATGACCCTGAACTGCTCCTGATCCTTCTGCCTCACTTCTACCCCGGACAGTTGTTTTCATTGAGGCCCTTAATTTCACCTTCACTGCCCAAGGCCATGTCTACTGCTCAATTGGTTCTCATTCAGCAAGAAAGAGGCGGACTATTTTGTGTCTTTCCCCTACCCCCCACCCCCACCCCAAGTCTCAGGCAAACTCTTATAAAGACTTGGTGAATGCAGGCAGTGGATACTAGTAAGGCATGTGCAAGGCTGTAAGTTGTCTCTAGTACTGGTGGGGGCGGGGGGAGCTGGGCTGGTGGCTCACACCTGTAATCCTAGCATTTAGGAATCCTGACTGCTGTGAGTTGAAGTCCAGCTTGGGCAACATAATGAGTGTCAGGACAGCCTGGCCTACAGAATGAGAACTTGTCTCAAAAAAAACTAAAATATAGGGGCTGGAGAGGTGGCTCAGCAGTTAAGACACTGTTGCTCTTGCAGAGGACCAAGGTTCATTTCCAAACACCCACATGGCAGCTAACTCCATCTCCAGGGGATCCAACACCCTCTTCTGACCTCCACAGGTACTGCCTGACATAGGTACACTTACATACATGCAGGTAAAACACTTATACACATACAATCAAATTATAAAAAACAAAAAACTAAAATCAACCAATCCCTCTCCCCCCGCCACCTCTGGTGAATGTGAGTGGAAGGGAGGCCTTTCCCCAATGCTCATGCAGCAGGGGAGGGGACAGGAAATGGGCTCTCTGGCAATGCTAACACTGGATAAGGGGCCATCCTAACCCTGGTGAACAGAAGAAGCACTTTGGCACCTCCTGGGCTCTTTCTTAGCAGACCAAGTGAAGCTGGAGGATAGATGACCAGGGTTTCCATTAACTCTCCTAGTACCCCTCAGTGCTATAAGTAGGAGTCAAAGCACAGTACACAGTCTTTATTTAGTAGGAGTATTAAACACCAGGATCCCCAAGACTCCAAATATATACTCTGCCAGGGGAGGGCATCAAGTGGCTAGTCACTCATGTCCAGTTTTCCTAAGTCCTTAAAGGGTCTTCAGGAGGCAGGAAGGGGCTGTGCCTGTGGAGAAAACACAATGACATCTAATGGTATCTCTTCTGGGTCTGGCCTTGAGACCACTGCTGGGGAGATGATGTAGACACAGCAGAGGCTGCCCTCACACAGTGCAGTCTGGATGGAAAAGGTGTCAGGTTGTACCCTTGGTCACCTGCCATGAGAACAAGTCCACCATAGAAAGCTAACACTGGAAGCAGGGAAGGGACTGTTTGGCTGTATTTTTGTCTTTTGTTTTATTTCTGAGACAGGGTTTTACTCTAGCCCAGGATGGCTTGAACTCATGGCAATCCTACTTCAGCCTCCCAAGTGCTGGGATTAGAGGCATGACCATGACACCCAGCTATGTGCCAGCACTGCCCAGCAGGCAAAATTTCTTACTCTAGGGAACTTATATTCAAAAAGGATGTGAGCGACAACAGATGAACAAAAATAAGTCACCTGGTAGGAAAGTCCATGTACCAGGGTAAAGAGCAAAGCTGTGTGTCGAGGAACATGGAGCCCTGTAGACTGTCAGCTACACAAATATGAGATGTTCCACTAAGGCCTTATATCATGCTGTGGATGAGAACATTGTATGTCTGCTATTGTGTAGACCAAAGAACAGAGGAGGCCTAAATCTTGCTGCCCCCAATTAGTAGGAAAAGTTGCAGCTGGGATGCCATCAGCAGGCAGGATCAGGACAGTGGGAGCAACTGGGTGTTAATTATTCCTCGCACATGGGAGCTGGTAGACCTTAGGAGGGGAGCAGGGGAGGTTTTTCTGATAGAAGTACTATGCAATTGGGATAAGAATTAGGAGATAAACTGGGGAGGGCAGTCCAAGTAGAGAGAAATAGCTGGAAATAGCAGGAGAGACATGCATTTAAGTAACTGCAGTATTTTTCACTAGGGATGGAGGATAGAACTAGAAGTGAAAAGCCCAGAGTCATAAGGGATCCAGTTTGTGCTGGAGCTGAGAATTGGTCTGGTAGAAGTGAAGCTATCAAGAAGTTTCTAAGTAGAAGCCAACATTAAGACGACTTCTGAGATCATTCTGAGACCATCACAAAGGATTGAAAAGGGACAAGATACAGGGCTGGAGAGATGGCTCAGCAGTGAAGAGACTGGATCTTCTGAGGACCCAGGTTTGGTTCCCAGCACCCACATAGCGGCTAACAACCATCTGGAACTTGAGTTCCAGGGGATCCAATGCCTTCTTTTGACCACTGCAGGTATTGTTCACAGGGGTGCACCTACCTATATACAGCCAAAACACTCATACACATAAAATTAAAACTAAAAGGACAATATGGACTACAGCAGCCCAGGAGAGGGTGGTAGTCAGGTGGTAAGAGAAAAAGCAGTGACAGAGGGAGGGCCCCAAAGGTGTGCAGAAGAGGCTGAAGAAAGGTGTGACTTTTCCCTTTGGAGTGGTCAGCAGGAGAGGCAGGAAATGTCGAAAGAAGTGTTTCTCACTTTCTTCCATTATTGCCCACCCCAGTGCATTTTTAGACTTTTTCTAATTGCCACATCAATAAAACTTAGTATCTCAGATATACTGTATATGTGTTCGTGTACTGTATACAGTAAAAGCACTTTGAATGTTCATCCCACCCACTGCCCTCTGCCAGGACAGCTGAAGAATAGTGACAGGGAGAAAGTGGGCAAGGAAAGAGATGAGGGCAGCTTGAGGAAGAACACACAGAGTCCAGGAAGGACCAGGGACTTTGTTCCTGGTGTCAGCAGGAAGTCATTGGAGAGTTTTAAGCAAAGGTGTAATGTGGCAAGATTTCGGGCCACCATATAGAAGCTAACAGGGTCAGGAAAACCGTGGAGAAGGCTGGGGCAGGTATCCTCGCAGAGGAGATGGTTGGACTAAAGTAGAGGTTGTGAGTGGGGGAGAGATAACCATGTTTTAGATGTTCAGCCAAGGCATGTGTGGGAATTGGTGAGACTGAGGACTTAAAGATCTTTACTTTGAACTACAAAATGGAAGTGTCAAGGGGAAAACAGATGCTGATTTGGTGACCCTCCTTTACCTCTCCAGTTGTGGGTGAACCCGGTGGCTGCACCTGCTCAGCACACTGCAGGAAGCGGCGCACATGTTCAGCACAGTTGCCAACTGCTGCCTCATTTCTACGAAGACACTCCTCAAAGGCTTCAAAAGGTTCAGCACAGGCCTGGCGGATCTGGCGGATGATGGGGCTGTGGGGGTAGGGCATTTCAGACCTTGCAATACTCACACTCCACCGCCCAGCACCCTCAACCCAGTTTCACACTCACTGGGATGATGTGCACCGAGCAATGCTCATCTTAAGGTGGTGACAGTCCCGCTGCCATGACTCAGGCTTGGCTGCCACACACTGGCCATACTGATCTAGCTCCCGGCTGCAGTATCGAGCAGTGACCTCCAGGGCTGCCTGCCTGTGGGACCGGGTAGGCTGAAGATAATTTCAGACAGCAGGCAAGAAAGGCAGTTCTGATAGTTCTGATCTGGGTCTGTGATTGAACTGAGGGTTCTTGGGATATCTGGGAATCATAATGATCCTGTGATGGGGAGTGAGGGGCAGAAGGCTTGAGCCCTGAGGGTTGTAGAACAGGATGGGAGTTTCTGGGGAGATAGTGGAGGTCCTAAAACAAAGTATAGGTTTTGTGAGGCAGGCCTGGAATATCTTCCAACAGCTTTGGAGTCCAGGCATTCCCCAGTGGGGCTGGGCATCATGTAGATAAGACTTGGGGCCTGACAAGATATCTAGGGAGAGAGCCTGGTTGAGTTAAATGGGCTCCAAAGTCTTTAAAATGAGGTTTTTGGAAGTCCAGGAGGTAGCATCTTACGTCTTGGGTAAAGGTCTCCTGGCCAGGTTTCAGAGATGGGGCCATAAGACAGGAGACCAAAGGTCCTGTGGTGGATTTGGGGTTTCCAAGCTGGGAACTCAGGATCCTAGAGGCATATCTGGAAGCCCTGAATGAGTTTGGGACTCTGGAGTGGGTCTAGACTCCTACAAATAAGGTCTTAAAGTTTTGGGAGACAAAGTATATAGGAATTCAGAGCACGGTCAGAGGGATGTAGGAACAAGTCCGTGGGCCCTATATACTTGTTACCTTGGGTCATATACAAACTTGGAAAATTCATAGATAAGGTTTGGTTGGGCAAGGAGAGAAGCCTGGCGCTCTAAGGCCACGAATTACGGACCTAACAATCATTTGATAAGTTTAGAGTCCAAGGGTCACAGTATCAGGGGCAGGGGCAGGGGTCCTGGAAGCAGAGCTTGGATAACAGAATAGACCCCCAAATCCTGGGTCACCACGAGTTAGTGGAGAGGAAGCTAAATCCTCGGGGGGGCGAGGGAGAGAAGGCACTGGATCCTGAGGGTCGCGTATCCAAGGGAGTCCATTCCTTCTTCTTGAGGTCCTGGTCTAGGTCCGGGTCACTGGGGAAAAGAAAGGACAACAGCAAGCTCAAGGCAGGCGTTCCAGCTACTCACATCTCCAGGCAGGTGCAGGCGTGGAGCAGTCAGAGAGGAGACCCGCCTTTTCCGGTATCAGGCTGTCATGGCGGCGCCCAGCCCAGCCTCCCGGCCTCGCTCCTCCGGTTGCCGAGAGCACCGGAATCCTTCCTTTAAGTCTCACCGGGTCATGGCGGGGCCCCAACCCCACCTTCCGGCCAACTGCCTGTCCTGGCGGCGCCGGGTGCAACTACTTCCGATCCGCCGGCTAATTTAGTTCCTTTTCACTTCCGCTTTACGCGGGCTATGCTCCCGGAAGTAAGGAATCGGAAGTACTGCGGCTTCTCGGTCCCAACGTGAGTGCATGTCGCTGGTGCTGCAGCCGCCGCCCCACCCCCACCCCCCGTTGGTGGCCATAGGACGCCCTGTGGCCTTCCCTTCACGTGCTGCGGTTCGCGGCTGGCCGGGACCCGAGTCCGCCAGCCGGAGATCTGGCAACGTCCTAACCTTACCTAACCCAGGAGCACCGCCCTCCTGACACTGACTTTATGGAGAGTGCATGGAACCCCGAGAGGGAATCACCCTAATAACCGCAAGCCCCCCCCCACCTGCTTACCTACCTCATAGCACAGGCGGTAAAGCCAGGACGAATGTGAACTTCATTGCTCGCTCTTTGCGATCATAGACACGTTATTTTGTAATTTCCCCTGGTCCGGCAACGTTTCCATCACCATACATGCCTTAGGGTAGACCTGGTGTGTTGGACAGTTTCAACTGTCAACTTGACACACCTGGGAAGAGTGAACCTCAACTAAGGTATTTCCCCCATTGGCTTGGTCTTTGAGGGGTTTTTTTGTGTCTTTTTGAGACAAGGTCTCCCTGTAGCCTCACCTGGCCTCACTATGTAGACCAGGCCAGCTTCACTCTCACAAGAACCTGCCTGGGTGAGGCATTTTCTTAATTGCTGGTTGATGTGGGAGGACCCAGCCCATTGTGGGCAATGCCACCCTAGCAGGTGGTATAAGAAAGCAGCTGAGCACAGGCCAAAGGGGCAAGCCAGTAAGCAGTGATCCCATATGGTCTGTTTCAGCTCCTGCCCTGGTTTCCCTCAATGAGGACTTTACTGTAAGCTGAGATAAACCCTTTCCTCCCCAAGTTGGTTTTGGTCATGGTGTTTCATCACATCAATAGAAAGCAAACTAGACAAGCCTGGAAATTTATTTCTGTTCATAGGGCTAGATATCCCTTTGTCCAAGAACTGAGTAGGTCTGGTCACCTAGTATGAAGAGGTCTTCTAAGACTCAAGGCAAAATGAGCAATTAATAACCAACCATCTGAAGTCTCAATATGCATCTGTAAGATGGATGTGATGACGGTGGCTTCCTTCACACAGGACATAGTGCAGGGGAAGGGAGTTCCTTCCAGTTCTGGATAGAACAGATGTTACAGGAAGCAGTGATCATGAGTACCCAGGTGGACAGTTGATATGACAGGTGTAGGACTGGAGCCACCCCACTGAAAGACTTTCATTCTTGGGGAGCAAGACACCTAGATGTCCACATTTCTAGTTGCCTTTTGGCTAGTGGCTCTGGTAGCTTAGGAACAGGACCAAGAAATGCAAGAGACACCCAAATAACCATAAGGTCTGGCATGAAGCAAATCAGTTTGAAGATCTCAGGTGTTTCTGTTACCGAGGAAACTGGTTCTTAATAATTTTTAAAATTGACAGGGTAGGAAGCTTAAGGACATTTTTATTCAGAGTTTTAAGAGAAAACATCAGGGCAGGCAAGCTGCAAAGCTCAGCAGCTGCTGGGAGAGGGAAAGGAGGGAAAGAAATGGCCATGTGGTTTATAAGCAGCCACATGGCAGTCAAGCAGCCCCATGGTACAGTGGGATGTGGTGGGTAGCTTCAGAGAAAAAGGGAGAAAGCCAGGAAAGCATGCCCAGGCTTTGGCCAACATCCAAAAGAAAAAGAAGAAATAACAGGAAAAGTTACACTTTCCTGAGTAACTCAACACAGGTAGGCCACACTGAACTTGATAGCTCTGCAAGCGACTACGCCAAGGGAGGGCCTCTGGGAAGAAGTACATGAAGTCATTAAGGGAATCATTTCTCCCCTCAACTTGGCAAATCTCAAGGTGAATCAGGAGGCAAAAGCAGGCAGATCTCTGTGAGATGGAGGCCAGTCTGGTCTACATAGTGAGTTCTAGTCCAGCTAATGCTACAAAGTGAGACCCTGATTCAAAGAAAAAAACAAAAGGTGGAAGGAGAGAAACAACTCTACAAGGCTGTCCTCTGACCACCTACAAGCACATCACAGCACATATGCACACACACAAAAATATTTTAAAGATTTTTCATTTGTGTGTGTGTGTGCTGGGGGTGGAGGGCATTCCCAGAAAGGCCACAGAGGACACTGTGTCTCCTGTAGCTAGAGTTACAGGCAGTTGTTAGCCACCTAACCTGGATGCTGGGAACCAAACAGGCCCTCTGGGATGGCAGGAAGTGCTCTAAACTGCTGAACCATCTCTCCAGCCCCAATAAGATTATTTTTTCTAATTTCTGGGAGAAAACAATACACTGGAGACCTCCAGGTTTCCCCTTAAACATATTTTTCATTCTGTAGGACAGTGCATTGGATGACAAGACTCAGATTTCTTTTGTCCTCAAAAGGAATGAACTAGTGACCACTGCTACCTGATGTTATTTTGTTGCAAGTCAGAACACAGGTAATCCAAACACCTTACAAATGTGGACTGAGGCCAAGAAGGCAGCAGAAAAATCCCTCAAGAGTCCAATTGCCAGTTTCCCTACCCAACTTAGTGGAGGACTTCACTGCACATTGGGTAGTATTCAGACACTGCCTCTGTGGTGGGCAAATTAGCTGTAAAGGCTGCTCTGGTCTCATCTAAGAAAGTTTAGAAAAACCAAAAGTATTGAAGGAAGATGATATGGAGATTTGGCATATAAAATAAAATCCCAAGATATGGTAATGATGGTGCTAAATGTTTAATAAGACTCTGAGTAGCCAGGCATAGTGGCGCATGCCTTTAATCCCAGCACTCGGGAGGCAAGGGCAGGCAGATCTCTGTGAGTTCAAGGCCAGCCTGGTCTACATAGTGAGTTCCAGGACAGCTGGGGCTACAGGGAGACCTGTCTCAAAAAGACCAATAAATAAATAAATAAATAAATAAATACTCTTTGAAAGGTAATTAGTTGCTCAAAGCAAAGCTAGTAAGTAACATACCACAGGGTTCATAACATGTAGAAGTGCATGACAAAAATGACAGGAAGAGACAAGAGATGGGGATGTGTGTATATGATCAGTCTAAAGACGTATACTAAGGGGTTGGGGATTTAGCTCAGTGGTAGAGCGCTTGCCTAACAAGTGCAAGGCCCTGGGTTCGGTCCTCAGCTCTGGGGGAAAAAAAAAAAAAAAAAAAAAAAAAAAAAAGACAAGATGTATACTAGAAATGTTAAAGAAATGGGCATGGTGCCACAGGCCTTTAATCCTACCACTCTGAATTTGAGGTCAGCCTTGTCTATATAGAATAGTTCCAGGCTAACTGGACTGCATAGTTAGGAAAAAAACAAAACCAAACCAGGAATGGTGACATATGCCTGTAACCTCAGTACTGGAGAGGTTGAAGCAGGCTAATCACTAAGTGTAAGGCTGGCCTGGGCTGCCTTACTAGTGAACAGCCTGCACCAGAGAGAGAGACCCCATCTCAATAATAATTTAAGGAAAGCAACCATAAGTGAAAAGATACTAGGGTTAATAAGTTAACAGAGAAAATGAAATAATAAAAAATTACTTAGCCCCATAAAAATATGACTGATTTTTAGAAAAAAGTGTGAAATTAAATGAAAAAAGGCCAGTCTTCAAACAATGATGCTGGAGCAGAGAGGTGGGAGAGAGAAAATATATGAATATTTCATCTTACCTCACACCTTATACAAAAATTAACTCGGAATAGGACATTGATTTAACCAGATGTGGTAGCATATACCTAATTCTGGTACCCAGGAGGCTGAGGTAGGGAATGGCTAGCCTGGGCTAGAAAATGAGCTCTGAGTCTACCTGGGCTACATAGAAAGACAGTCTTAAAAAAAAAGCCTGTGGGTTTGTTAAGTTCTTAGGACACTAAACACATGATCCACCAAAAGAACAATGTATTGGGTTTCATTGATAGTAAAATCTTTTGCTGTGTAGATCTCTGAAAAAGATGGTCAAGCTGGGCAGAAAGGGTATGGTGATGCAGGCCTGTTCTAGCAGCCACTCAGGAGGACTGTAAGTTCCAGGCCAGCCTAGGCTACGTAGCAAGGTCCTGTCTCAAAAACAGGAGAAAAGATCTGCAGAACAGTTGTATGACAAAGGTTTTTGTCTCTAGAACATATATATAATGAAGTCTTGGGATTCACAGAAGTTGTGCTGGATAGCTTTAGTTGTCAACTTGACACACCTGGATAGAGGGAGCCTCAACTGGGGAATTACCTCCATTGGATTGGCCTGTGGCCATGTCTGTGGGAGTTCACCAATCGGCTTGACTGATGGCCAGTGAGCCCGAGAGCCTCCTGTCTCTACCTCCCAGCACTGGGATTACAGTGATGGCCCGCCACACCCAACTTTTTATGTGGGTGCTGGGGACCCCAACTCAGGCTCTCCTGCTTGTATAAAAAGCACTTTACCTACTGAGCCATCTCCCCTGCCCTATGGCAATTTCTTAGAAAACTATGCAACTACTTTATGACTCAGCAATTGCACTCTTGAATATCTGTCCTCGAGAAATGAAAATTATTTCTACATATAAACTTGCCTGTGATTGTTCAGAGCAACTTTACCTGTTAATGCCCCAAACCAGAAACATCCAAAATGTTCTTCAAGATAAAGTTAAACTGTTGTCCATCCATACTTTGGAGTACTAGGTAGCAATACAAAGAAATGAATCAATTACATACAACAACTTCGATGGATTTAAAAGGAACTCTTTGTGTAAAAAAGGTCAATTTCTTCTTTTTTGATCTTTTGAGACAGGGTCTCCCTGTAGCCCCAACTGTCCTGGAACTCTCTATGGAGACCAGGCTGGCCTCGACCTCAGAGATCCTCTTGCCTTTGCCTCCTAAGTGCTGGGATTAAAGGCATGCCAATGGTCAGTCTTAAAATATCGCATTTTATTGTTCTATTTACACACACACACACACACACACACACACATATACACACACATATGTATATACTTGAAACTACAGAGCTGGAGAACAGGTTGCAGGGTTAGAGAAATTAATAGAAAGCATAACAAGGAACTCAGTGGTGATGATGTGTCCTATGTGTAACACTAATCGGCATAGAAGATAAAATTACCCACAACTGCTGGGTGTGGTGGCGCACGCCTTTAGTCCCAGCACTTGGGAGGCAGAGGCAGGTGGATCTCTATGAGTTCAAGGTCAGACTGATTTACATAGTGAGTTCCAGGACAGCTGGGGCTACTCAAAATGACAAAACAAACAAACAAACAAACAAACAAAAAAAACTGTTCACATGCAGCATACAAGTGCATATAAGATTGGTCAAATCTGGGGCTGGAGAGATGGCTCAGTGGTTGAGAGCACCGACTGCTCTTGCAAAGGACCCGGGTTCGATTCCCAGAACCCACATGATGGCTACAACTGTCCTTAACTCCAGTTCCAGGGGAATCCGAAGCCCTCTTCTGACCTCTCTGGCATTTCACGACACAAGTGCACTCACATACAAGCAGGCAATACACTCATACACATAAAATAAAAATATTTAAGAAAAAGGCCGGGCGTGGTGGCACACGCCTTTAATCCCAGCCCTCAGGGAGGCAGAGGCAGGCAGATCTCTGAGTTCAAGGCCAGCCTGGTCTACATAGTGAATTCCAGGACAGCTGGGGCTACAGGGAGACCCTGTCTCAAAAAGACAAAAAAAAAAAAAAAAAAAGGTCAAATCTGAATTAAGCTCCTGCGTTTCTTGGTCATGAATCTACAATTTAAAACGTTTGTTGTTTTTTTTAAAAAATATTATTATTATTATTATTATTATTTTGGTCTTTTTGAGACAGGGTCTCCCTGTAGCCCCAGCTGTCCTGGAACTCACTATGTGGACCAGGCTGTCCTTGAACTCAGAGATCTGCCTGCCTCTGCCTCCCAAGTGCTGGGATTAAAGGCATGCACCACCACGCCCAGCTCTTACTATTTTTATGTGTATGTGTATATTGCCTGCATGTGGGTAAGTACATCCATGTGGTGTAATGCCTGCAGAGAACAGAAGAGTTAGACAGTTGTTAACTGTCATGTAGTTGCTGGGATTCGAACCCGGGTCTTCTGCAAGAACAGCCAATGTTCTTAACCACTGAGCCATCTCTCCAGCCCTAAAACATTAATTTTTAGAAAATATTTTATTCAATGTGTATGAGTGTATTGCCTGCAAGTATGTAAATGCACCCATATCGTGCAGTGTCTGTGGAGGTCAGATCCCGTGGAATTGCAGTTACAGATAGTTGTTAGATGCCATGTGGGTGCTGGGAACCAAACCCGGGTCCTCTGCAAAAGCAGGCAGTGCTCTTAACTATTGAGCCATCTCTCCAGCCCCTAAAATATTAATTAAAAAGAAATATATACATATATATATTTTTTTAAAGCAGGGTATTCCTGATAATTCTGACACTCTGGAGGCTAAGGCAGGAAGATCTAGGCCATGTGACAAATGCCACCCTCAACAAACGTTAAGAACAGAAACAAAATACAACTGTTTTTGACACTTGAGACTTGAAAAGTACACCTCCGCTACGGGATTGTGAGGTAGACAGATGGGGTGGGTAAACTAAATAAATGAAGCACATGCAACTTCATTATTCAATATACTTCACTATACATCTATAACTGAGATTCTATTAATGGCAAGGAAAAGTATCAATCAATACATTCAAGGTGTTTTCCATACGCTTCCATTTCTTGAAGCAAAATCGGCGTATATCTTTAATGAACAGATTTTTCTCAGTATAGTCCTATCTGCCTTATTAGTGAGACTTTCTAAAGCCTGACTCAGTTTTATACTTACACAAGTGCACACAAGGTTTGTAACAGCCAAAGAATGGAAGAATCCAAACACCCACCCACAGGGGACAATACAGATATATGTACTCTACAGACTGATATTAGGGCCAAAAAAAGCCACTAGATTTTAGAAATATATTATGAAAGAGTATTTCAATAAAGCTTTAATATTATTTACATGTTGAAAAGACATTTTGGCTAGATTACATTAAAATAAGATACATTTGTCCTTAAAGGAGGAAATCCTGCCATGTTCAACAACAAGGCCGAACCATGACCACATTATGCTAGAAATAAGCTGCTCACTCAAGGACAAATGCTGCACAATCCTACTATGAGTTATCTAAAATAAATAGTTAAACTCAGAAAAACAAAGTAAGTTGGCAGAGGTCAGGGAAGTGGAGGAGAGTTATTCAACAGGTAGGTAAACTTTCAGTTATGCATGCTGCAGAAATCCTGCAGTTAACAACTGTGCTGCACTTTTGAAACTTTGTGAAGAGGATGGATCTCTATGAAGATGGCAGATATATTATTTTCTTTGACTGTGATGACATCACAGATTATGCGTATGTCCAAACCCATCAAATTACATACATGAAATAGCATAGTTTTTGCATAACAATTATATTTCAATAGTTGTTGGAAATATTTCTCCTAGTTTTAGTTTACGTGGCAATTACACACATGGCTTGCATTTTATTATCATACACCTCTGCTCTAGATGGACAAACAGATGTGACCTCTGCCCACTCAAAACAGGGAACAGTGGGGGCTGGAGAGATGGCTCAGCAGTTAATAACACTGACTGCTCTTGCAGAGGACCCGGGTTTGATTCCCAGCACCCACATGGCAACTGCGAACCGTCCTTAACTCCAATTCCAGGGGAATCCGAAGCCCTCTTCTGACCTCGCGGCATTGCATGACACGAGTGCACTCACATACATGCAGGCCATACACTCGTACACATAAAATAAAAATAAATATTTTTTTAAAAATGGAATAGTGAACCTGCAAAAGGTAATATAAGGAAACGTCCCTTTACGATCCTATATTTATCAATAAATCATTTTTAAAATTGTTTTTATTTAATTTTGATTTTGTGTGTTTGTATACATGTATTTAAGTACTTGTGCATGTAATGCCTGCAGAGGCCAGAAAAGGATGTTGAAGTCCCTGGAATTACAGATACAAATAGTTCTTAGCCACCATGTGGGTGCTGGGAACTGATCCCAGGTCCTCTGCGTGAGCAGTCAGTTCTCTTAACCACTGAGCCATCTCTCCAGCCCCAATAAATCATTTTTTTAAGAAGGCACATATGCAATCTTTGAACAAATATACCAAACTCGGCTTCAGTAGTTTTCAGACCAGAGACTCAGAAATCTTGAATTCTTGGTGATCTGGTCTTGATTTAAAGTGTAAACACCCTTGTAAAAACCAAGAGTGAATTCGTAGTCTCTTCACTGTATTAAAGTTACCTTTCATTTTAATCTCCAAACTCAGAAGGCCAGTTTCTAGTTAAATGATATCCAGCTTCACTTTGATGTTCATAGCTGCCAGTTCAGCTACAAAATACCGAAAAACATAAGGCACAGAGATGGTATCGATAGTGTCACTGCGGTCACAAACAGTGCAATTGTATTTTCTGTTACGCATGGCAGACCAAGAAGGAGGTGGCTTCTCCAGCAATGGAGAGAGTAAACTGCCACACTTCACACACACGTGGGCGACCGAGCGGTCAGAGCAGTTGAAGAGACGGTCATGAAGGAGAAAAGACGTACCATGAGCCAAAAGAGCATCCCGCTCCATCTCTCCAAAGCGGATGCCTCCCTGGACATTTCTTCCTCCAATAGGCTGGTTGGTGACTTTGTCCCTGGCTCCAGTTGTTCTAACCTGAAACTTGTCTGACACCATGTGGCGTAAGCGTTGGTAATAAACCACACCAATGAAAATGTCTGCTTCCAGCTCTACCCCGCTGATCCCGCTGTACAACCTCTCGGTGCCATAGAAGTTGTAGCCAGCAGCCTTTAACATCTCACCAAAGTATCCCAAGGCTGAGTTCTCCTCGGAGAAGATGAAGGGTGTAGCATCGTGGCAGAGACCATGCAAAGCTGCAGACTTCCCGGCCATGCTCTCAATCAACATACCGATGGTCATGCGGGAGGGAAATCCATGAGGGTTGAACAGAATGTCTGGCACCATCCCACTCTCGGTAAAAGGCATGTCCTCAGCTGGCCACAGTCTGCTCAAAATGCCCTTCTGCCCATGACGACTGGCAAATTTATCTCCAATAGTTGGATTCCGAGGGACTCGCATTGTGATACAAATACACTTGAACTTTCTACTGCCTGTGTCATTACTACACACTTTGATGTTATCTACAATGCAGTTTTCTTTGCTCCTAGGAAAAAAATAAACCATGTAAAAAGTCAAGCTATTTGGTTTTCTGGCTGGCCCAGAACCTACTCTGTAGGTCAGGCTGGCCTTGAACTTAGAGTTACTACCTCCTGCCTCTGCTTCCCAAATGCTGGGTTACAGATGTGTGCCACGACCCAGCCAAGCTTTTATTTTAAACTTAAAAATACTTAAGCTTGACGTGGTGGCGCACGCCTTTAATCCCAGCACTTGGAAGGCAGAGGCAGGTGGATCTCTGTGAGTTCAAGGCCAGCCTGGTCTACATAGTGAGTTCCAGGACAGCTGGGGCTACAGGGAGACCCGGTCTCAAAAACACCAAAACAAAACAAAACAAAACAAAACCCCTTAGGCTTGGTTGACATAGTGTGTCATAAAGGATCTGTATATAACTTGTTGTTTTGTCTATTCACTAATACAAATAGAGCTAATACTTCTAAAAGCATTTATTACGACAACTGATTATGTTTATCTAAGAGATTAGCAACTGAAAAGCTATGAAAGCCTTCTAAAGTCATTTACATTGTTGCAAAGGCAGCGAAAATATTAACTCATTTTTAATAAGAGGCATACTGAACTCTATTTTGGCTAGGAAACATCCCTAACACTATGAAAGAGAAAAGAAAGCTCAAATAACAGAGTTTTAAAATAAATCATAAATAGCTATCATAAACTGGGACTACAAAAAAAGTAGAAAAATAAATGCAATGCAACAGATTGTATAATGTCTTGTTTAAGCACTGACTCTAAACGACATCACCTGAATATATTCTCTCCAAGGTTCATGTGGAAACTGAACCTCTATTGTGGTGTTATTAAGAGCCAGGCCTTTAGGTGACTAAGTTCTGAAGACGGAGCCTCATCAGGAGACACTGACCTTAGAGAAGAGGTCTGAGGAGCTCTTTCTACCTTCCACCTTCCACCATGTCCGGACATCCAGGCAGTACCTCCACAAGGAAGGAGTCTACCAGTGCCCCTATCTTGGATGGCCCCACCCCCAAGAAGAGTGAGACATACATTTCTGGTTGTTTTTTTTTTATAAAGATTTTTGTTTTTTTGAGACAAGATCTTCCTGTAGCCCCAGCTAGCCTGGAACTCGCTATGTAGAGAGATCTGCCTGCCTCTGCCTCCAGAGTGCTCAGATTAAAGGCATGTACTACCAACTAGATTTATTTTTATTTTATGTGTTTTATGTTTATGTTTTGCACGCTTGTATATATGTGCATCATGTGGGTGCTAGGTACTGAACAGGTCCTCTGCAAGAGCAGCAAGTACTCTTAACCACCTAGCTACCTCTCTAGACCCCAAATTTCTATTTTTTTTATTACCCAGCCTTAGCTATTTTGTTAGAGAAGCAGAGATTTAAAAGAGTAACTAACTAAATTTTACTTATATTTTTTCCAAAATATTCTCTTGTTAAAAGACAGCTTTTCATTGACCTCCAGCAATACCAGTAAGAAACAGCCTATAAAAACCAGCACAAGAGCCAGATGTGGTAGCACAGGCCTATAATCCCAGCACAGCAGGCAGAAAATAACCCATTAGGTCAAGGCCAGGATGGTCTATATAATGAAATACATAATAAGTTCCAAGCCAGCCTGGGAGACCTAGTCACACCTTTTCTCAAAAACAGAGTCCAACAGTGATCCCCAAACTTACTTATAGAAAACCACAAAGCTTTCCCCAGTATTAAGATTTAGGTAGCTGTAGTAGGGATCCCCAAATTGCAGCTTGGCTCCTATGAATGGCAAGCCATCATCATCCAACTTCTGCATAACTCGGGGGTCACCAGGTTTGACCCCAAACACCAGACTATCATCTCCTTGCTTAATCTTTTCAGAGAGGTCTATGAACTCAGTCTTGTAGACACTTCCATGAGCAAAGCCGCGTTCCCACGAAGCCTTATTCACAATCTGGGGGGATCAAAGAATCGTTCATTTAAGAGCCTGAAGGCAAATGAGGATTTTCAAAATACAGTGTTAGGACTGTATTAATACTTGATTTAGGATAACCAGCATTTGATTCTAAAACTCCCTCTACATTTCTAAACCAACAATTACTATTACTAAACAACAATTACTATAAAACACAGACTTATAAATGACTTACAACCCAATCAAAGATAAATATGAACTGTAAATATTCAAGACCACACACCAATATTTACTCATCCTATGCAATCAAATGTGGACAATACTTGCATACCTGAATATTCAGACATTGAATATCAAGGTTTGCCTCTTTTTTCTTAGACCAGGAATTAACCATTTAATAGAACAAACATGAGTCTAATACTAGGCACTTGAAGTTGCAATAAACATTCCTTCTGTGATCTCACAGTAAATAAGACAGTTAAAAAGTAGTACGATTATCTGGGCATGGTGGCGCACGCCTGTAGTCCCAGCACTTGGGAGGCAGAGGCAGGCAGATCTCTGTGAGTTCAAGACCAGCCTGGTCTACATAGTGAGTTCCAGGATAGCTCAGGCTACAGGGAGACCCTGTCTCAAAAAGACCAAAAAAAAAAAGTAGTACGATTAGAAACTAAAAACTTACCATGGCATCTTCCATATCATAGCCAGTGTAGGAAATCACAGCAACGATAGCATTTGTCCCAATTGGATAGTTGTCCATGTCATAGTAATCATACATGCATGGTCTTACTAGAGGACTTTGTGGTGTCTGAAGACGATAGAGCTTATTATCTGATCGGTCTTGATAAGTGAGAAGCGGAAAGCCCATGGTCTGCTTACCTACAGAAAAGACAAAGTCTCTGCAATTTGTTGTTGTTTTTTTTGGGGGGGGGCGGGGCGGGGCAGCGGGGGATTTGTTTTGTTTTGTTTTAGGTAGGGTCTCAGTATGTAGATCAGGCTGGCCTTGAACTCAGAAATGCACCTACCTCTGCCTCTTCTGAGAGTAAAAGTGTGTGCTACCACACCTGGCTGCATTTTGTTTTTGATCCTCAATTATCAATGTGCTATATAAAACTGGAAACAATCAAATATACATCACAGGGAAATGAATAACACAGTCATGGTGACCATGCTTACTACAGACTAATACAAGCTTTAAGAATGAAGTATCTGATCAACATGCCCAGATTCAGAAACAATGCTGGGTAGGAACAAGTACAGAAGTACATTAATGATGCTATATGTAGATATGTATAACATACAGCAAACAGTTCTATCATTTATGACTGTCCATGATGGAAACACTACAAGGGATACAAAGGATCTGTAAGACACTCCGGGGCACACAAACAAAAATGCCAGCATTTGTAAATTCTGGGTAATAGAATATAGGGGTACAGGGAAGTAGACTATTCTTTGTATCATTCTCAGTACACAGAATCTTTTCAGAACAAAATTATTCTAAAACTAAAAGAAAATACACACATACACAAATGAAAATTGTGTGGATTAATCTGGATCGTTAACTTGATGGGCTATAGACTCCCCATTTGGGCTGTTTGTGAGAGACTATCTAGATCAGGTTAACTGACATGGAAAGAAACAAGCTAAATGTGGGCTTGGGACCTGGACTGAATAGCAAAGAAAAAGCAAGCTATACAAACATTCCTCAGTCTCTGCTTGCTGAATGCAGATATAACATGACAGAGGCCTCCTGCACCTGCCACCCTGCCTTTCCCCATGTGAACTGTATCCCTGGGTACTGTAGGCTAAAATAAACCCTTCCACCATTAAGCTGCTTCTGTCAGGTATTCTGTCCCAGCAATGAGACAACAGCTAATACAATACATAACAGAGGGGCTGGAGAGATGGCTCAGCAGTTAAGAACACTGGTTGTTCTTGCAGAAGACCAGGGTTTGAATCCCACCACCCACATGGCATTTGTTAGGACAACAAAAGTTTTTAAGGTTCAGGACAACGGTAGAGTAAAGCAGTAATACGGGGAATGTGGGTCTCTAAGGAGCTAAGGTTTTAGAGGAGAGGGGCCCTCCTACAAGACCACCCTCAACACTTAACTCTAAGATTCAGAAAGGAAAGAAAAAACATCCCAATTGTGTGCACATGCCTACTACCTAAAGGACTGGAGATTTGCCAATAGTCAGAAACTGAGAGGAATTTATATTCGGACAGAAGGAACCACCCTTAGTGACCAACTTTTTTTTCCATTTTTCTTTTTTTTTTGCCTCATGGTCAGTCAATGCTAAGCTACAACTTAGAAAGCCACAGCCTACTGTTTTGAAGAATCAAGGAACAGAGTTTAAGAGCATCACAGGGAAATGAATAAAGTCCTCTATAAAGTAGAGGACAAAGTAATGAGTGGATTACAGAAGATGAGCCTTAAAGTCTACATTTACACTGAGTCCAAGTTTTTGGTGGATGCCTGAGCTGTGCACTCATGGAAGTGAGCCAAGCAGCCCAGAGACTAAAAGGTGTGTCAACTGCTGTGTTCAGCTAAGTTAACTACCAATTAAAAATGAAGACCAACCAATCATCTCCAGAAAAATCCTAACAGGATCCATAACTTTCAAGCACAACCTCATAACATCTATCATACAATCGTGACTGCAGATATAAACAAAGAGCAAAGCATAACCTGCTTTTAAGGAAAACCAAACAAGGGAGAGCAACCCTGAGATGACCCAAATTCTGCAACTGGCCAACGGTTCCTTACATCACCCATTAGATAAAGCTTGAAACATACGGGAAAATATGCCCACAATGAATGAAGACAGAAAAAAACTCAGAAAAGGTGGCACAAGTCTTTAATCTCAGCATTCAGGAGATAAGAGATGGAGGATCTCTGTGAGTTCGAGGCCAGACTAGGCTACAGTAAGTTCTAGACCAGTCAGACACAGCCACATAGTGAAAAAAAAAAAAAAATTAAACTGGTAACAACAATAAAAGGCAAGTTCTAGGGGCTGGAGTGAGAGCGCAGTGGTTAAGAACACTGACTGTTCTTGCAGAAGACCCAGGTTCAAATCCCAGCACCCACATGGCCACTAACAAATGTCTGTAACTCCAGTTCCAGGGGATCCGACAGCCTCTTCTGTCCTCCTCGGGCATTGCACGACACAGGTGCACTTACCTACATGCAGGCATATATGGGTACACATGAAAAAATAAAAATAATAAATTTTTTTTTTTTTAAAAAAGGCAAGTTCTAGACCAAAACAGACTACCTGAAACAAAACTTCATTAGATGTCAGTAGGAATGAAGTCAACAAACAACAATCAAAAAATGAACTCATGAAGAAGGGATGGAGGAAAAAAGACAAGAAAAAACCAAGAAACAAGAAAAAAGGACAAGTGGCACTGCTGGGGGTGGAGACAGGAGGGTCCTGGGCTTGCCTGCCAGTGGTCTGCTCCAGGTTCAGTGAGAGGCCCTGTCTCAGGGAGTAAGGTGGAACGTGATAGAGCAGCCACCAGACGTCCTCCTCTGGCCTCCACACACATCCACATGTACATATACCATACACAAATACACCGCACTGACACACATATACACACAAAATGAATACATAAACATGCATATACATATATACATAGAAAAAAAAAGCTTCTGAGACAGTGTCAAAGGTGTGACATAAATGATGCATGGCAGAGAAGAAGTAGAGGCAGAAGCAACAATTCTGAAGCAATGGAAAATGCTCCAAAGTTGATCGAATTTTTTTTCTCTCATGAAGACCAGTAGACCATAATTAGGATAAATACAAAGGAAATCATATCTCCGCAGCAGCCACTCTCCTAAAACCAAAATTAAAAGTAAGCCTTAAAGACAGGGAAAACAGCACATTACCCACAGGGAGAAGCACTTTATAACTGCAGCCTTCTAATCAGAAATAACAGAGACCAAAACGAGACAGTGCAGCAACTTTAATGTCCTGCAACAAGAGACCTGTCCACTCAGAACTATGTGGAAAGTGCAACTTCCTTAATGATGCTGAAATAGAATGTTCAGAAAAATGAAAAAGGAGAATCTGGTCGACAACCTGCAATATAAACATGCTGAGGCTCAGGCATGGTGGAGCATTGCTGGAATCCCAGTACGCAGGAGGTAGATGCTGCACAATCAAATTCCAGGCCAGCGCAAGCTCAGGAAAGGTTTAGGGGTAAAAGGGAATTTACAAATGATAAAAGCCTAAATTTCAGATGGAAACAAGGATCACTGAAGTGGCAATCATGTGGGTGGCCGTGAGGACTCAAAACTCAAACCACAAGATCTCAGAAAAACAATGGACAGTCTACATCATAAAGTACCTTTTTCTTTGAAAATGATAATATCGAGGGAAAAAAAAAACACACTAAATAAAGGCTGTTCTGCATTAAAGAAAACAAATCTATGCAACAGCTGAACACAGTATGTGATCCTAGGCTGGGTGTTTGGTGCCCCCTCCCCACAAATTAGATAAAGACCAAAATATAATGATAATAATGTCAATGTTAAACTTCTAGATTGATTTTGATTAGCATCCCTGGTTACAAAGATCCTTGTGGTTGGTGATAAACACTGAAGTATTTAGGAGAAACGGGGAATTATGTCTGCAATTTACCTTCGAATGAAAAAGTACAGTGTTAACAGAATACATGACAGACTGAAGAGAGTTCTTGAATTCTTGAAACTCTTGAGTTTGAAATTACTCCAAATTAAATCACATGCACTCTGTGTGTGTGTGTGTGTGTGTGTGTGTGTGTGTGTGTGTGTGTGTGTGTGTGTGTGTCTGTGCATGCAGGCACGTACATGAGTCAACCACCACCTCCACCCACCCACCTTACCCATCTGGCACTGGTACATGTTTCTTGGACTCTGGTTGTGATCAGAGAAGGGGATGAAGTTGGCAATCACACTCAGCAGGCTGTGAGGGAAGAGTTCCTGGTGTGTGGAAACTCCAGCAAAAACTTCATCCTCAAAGATAGCAATGTTCATGAAGAGCTGGAGGACAGGAAGCACAAAGAAGGTCAGGGCACAAAATAACCATGACTGCCTCACTATTTCCCAGAGGTTAGCCCTCAAGTCTACAAAGATCACCTTCCCTACCCACATCATGAATGCTGAATGGATCTGTGGGGAAGCATGGGGCAGCGCCTGTGTAGAAGTATCATCACTCGCCTTACATTTTCTTTTTGCTGCTGTTGTGGTGATGCCAGGGTTAGAACCCAAGGCCTGTGCATACTAGGCAAGTGCTCTACCACCAAGCTACCTCCCCAATGCTTTTCCTTTACATATTTCATTCTAAATCTACCTTGTTCAATTGTGAAGGGGAAGAGGAAGGAAAATAAATTCTCTTTTTTTTCTTTTCTTTTTGAGACAGGGTCTCTCTGTAGCCCCAGCTGTCTTGGAACTTACTACATAGACCAGGCTGGCCTTGAACTCACAGAGATCCATTTGCCTGCCTCTGCCTCCTGAGTGCTGGAATTAAAGGTGTGTGCCACCATGCCCAACTGAAAAATAAATTCTTATAGTAGCACAAAGTGGCAATTATTAAAGACGTAGGTGATGGGGCTGGAGAGAAGGCCCAGCAGTTAAGAGCACTGGCTGCTCTTGCAGAGGACCCAGGTTCAGCTCCCAGCACCTGCATGGTGGCTAACAACCATCTGTAACTCCAGTTCCAGGAGAATTTGACACCCTCTTCTGACATCCCTGGGCATTGCAGGACATAGGTTCACATATCTATTCATATGTGTATGCAGGCAGTACACTGATACACATAAAACAAAAATAAGGGGCTGGAGAGATGGCTCAGTGGTTAGGAGCACTTGCAGAAGACCCAGGTTTGAATCCTAGCACCCACATGGAAGCTAATAACCATCAGTACTCCAGTTCCAGGGGATTGATGCCCTCTTCTGGCATTGCATGACACAGGTGCACATGTACATGCAGGCATAACACTCATATGCATAAAAATTTTAATTTTAAAAAGAATTAGAAAAAAATTAAAAATGCTTTGCGAAGCAATAGCCATGCCTTTGAAAGCTGTATTCTATACAGGCACAAAGAGTCGCACATCACACACTGTCAGTACCTGCTCCATGGTTCCAATGAGTTCTTCTCTGCCCAATTCCAGGTTCTGCACAGGCCGTACCAGTCTGCAGGGAGTGGTAAAAAGGAACAAGCCTGGGTACAGACTTGGTTTTCCTGTCATGGGGATGAGAGCCACCTCCAGCCAGGGAGGAATTCTTTTTTCTCTCAACACCTATGTTAACAAAAGAGGTTGATGAAGATGAAATGATATGTTTTATGCCACCCTTACCTCCCTGACACCAAGAGACAGGTAGAATAGGAAAAGTATCCAAGTAATTATATCATACTAGCAATAAACACCACTCCACAGCCGTGGAGTCCACCCCAGTCTCATCCCCTCATACGAGGCCACTCACCCCACACAGAAGTGGTAAAAGCTCTACATTTCATTAAGGGCTCAGACCCACAATCAGTCAGCCAGTAACGAGACTGGAGAAGAAACAAGCTTATTCTGACATCTGAAATGTGGACTACTGGTTTTACATTAAAACCTATTACACAAAAAGAGCCTTCCACTTGGAAATTTTTAAAGAGAAATTTTAAAAAGATTATAGAACTCATAAACACTTAAGGGGATTCACAGCTAAATACAATATCAGTAAAGATGAAAGGACACTGGGGAGAGGGGAACTAGCAGATGTTGGTCAAAAGGTACAAAGTTCTGAGATCAGACGTACAACATTTATTTAACCTCAATTAACAATGCTGTGTCATATACTTGCAATCTGTTATGTGGGTAACACACACACACACCATAAAAACTCCCCCAAAAGGAGAAAATGAATGAAGATCAAACTGAATTCTTACTCACGATGATCCTCCTGTCTTGGATTCTTAAGTTATAAGCCACCATATCTGGCCCAAATTAAACTTTTTTAAAATATTTTATCTACTATCCTTGTGTGTGTGTGTGTGTGTGTGTGTGTGTGTGTGTGTGTACACATGTGCCACAGAACTTGTGAAACAGAGGACAACTCTTGGGAGTTCTCTCTTGCTACCTTGTAGAATCTAGGGATCAAACTCAGGTCAGCAGGTCTGAAGGAAGACCCACTGAGCCATCTTTCCAGCCCCCAAACTGAAATCTTAATCCAAATGCTAAAAAAGAATAGATAAAAGAAAGTACAGAAACACATTTTTAAATATCATCGATCCATGAAACCAAAATGAAATGGAAAATATTGAGCTCACCAAAACAGAGGCAGTAAGTTTAGGAAGATGAATTTCCTTACCAGAACAAAAAAATTTCAGTCAGAGGCAGGGATGGTGAAGCACACCTTTAATCCCAGCACCCAGGAGGCAGAGGCAGGCAGATCTCTGTGAGATCAAGACCATTCTGGTCTCCAAATCAAGTTCAACAGGAAGACCCTGTCTTGAAAAACCAAAAAAAAAAGAAAAAAAAATTTTGGTCTGGAGAAGACGGCTCAGGGTTAAGAGCACTTGCTGTTCTTCCAGAGGACCCACATGGCAGCTCTGTCGTCCTCGTCCAGCCTTCACGGGCACTATACACATATCAGTACGCCTACTAGCCATCAAAACACTTGTACAAATAAAAATTAGAGAAGAAAAAAAGAATTTTGGTCAAGCTGGGGGCACAGGCCTATATTCCTAGCTACTTGGGAAGCTGATGCAAAAGGATGGGAAATCCAAGGCCCAGGTGGGCTACAGAGTGAGTTCAAGATCAACCTGGCTACTTTAGTGAGACTGTCTCAAAATAAAAAGCTAGGGATATAGCTCAACAGTAGAGCACTAGCTTAACATATGAACCATGGACTTAGAATGGTTAAAGTGATATATTTTGTTATGTATATTTACCAAGACAAAAAAAAAATTGCACAAAGACCAGTCCAGAGAAGTTCCCATTGACCCAATCTGATACTATCTGAGCTTCAAAATAAATGAAACTAACAGAACACTCATGAAATAAAACAAGTCTATGTCGATTTAACAAATGAAATACAGAAGAAACGAAATACATGGACAATAAATACAGAAAAAACAAGTGTTCTCCCAGGCTAGCAAGCAATAACAGAACCAGTGTTAGAATTAGGAATCTGTATTTAGCAACCACTACAGTCATAATTAACTCAGCAAAGAATCACCAATGCATCAGTAATAATTCAGCAAAAAATTTATCAGTTAGTGGGTAAAAGTTAGATGGGAAAGGGGCCTTTGCATAGCTTTCAACTATCTCTCCACAAATTATCCCTAGAGGAAAATAGTAATGTAAGGACCCACTGAATAACCGAAGAGATTAAAGGTAGCACCTCCCCAGGACAAAGCAACAACAGGTTCAGAATCTTATAATGAAGTTACACAAAAACCTCAACTGAGGAGTCACCTAACTGGTGCTTCCCCTAGGAAGTCAAACTGGAACTGGTTGGATAAGCACACAGGGGCCTCAATGAAACTACCAACAAATGCATATGGATCAGGTGTCTGTCACTGACCCAACCAGTAAGGTCAGGACAAGACAAAGCTACTACCAGAGAAATGTCCAGGCATTTCTGGAATTAGCTTTGACCCTGACTGCTTGACCACCCCAGAATGCCCTGGGATACCTCATCAATTAGGAAAGGACTGAAAACCAAACATCAAGAGATAAAGTAACACAAGCTGCAAAAAATTCAAAATCACCTTAAAACGACGGAGACCATCTGCAAGGCTGGGAGCAAGCTCCTTATCCACCCAGCCTACCATGACGCCATCCAGTAGGACAGGGTAGCACTCACTGTATGATCGACGAGGTGCTCCATCAACAGGAGTGACCCCTGGCAAAGGAAGCAAAGGGACCCATCAGACTTCATCGACATGTGCAAGTCCTATGGTGGGCTCAATGACTGCGCCTTCAGTTTAGGCTATCTGAATGACACGCGTGCATATGTGTCGATTACCACCAAGGACACATAAGAAACTAGTAACTGCCTTCCTGTGATTAGACTGGTGGGCACAGAGCATAAGGGAGGCTTTGCACAGTGTACCTTTTCACATTCTGATTCCTGAGTTGCATAATGCATTACTTTTTCCCCCCAAAATCTGATTAGTATTGATCCTCATTATCTGCAGATTCCACATTTGGAATTTCGTCTGCTTGCTACATTTTATTTGTAGCCACAAAACTGATACTATGGACACTTCTGAGGTCATGCAGCAAAAGTTGAGTTGCTTGATGCATACACTCTGCCCTCCTATCTCAGCTCTCCCACTGGAAACGTGTGCTTTCAATGTTTGCTCAATGCTACATACTTTGAATTTTTGTTTGTTGGTGGTGATATGTGGAATGACCTTCAAGTATAATGCTGTAATGCAGCCCAGTGTTCCTAAGTGTAAGGCTGTGACAGGCCTTACAGAGAATGTGTGTTAGTTAGAGAGGCTTATAGTTAGGAGTCTGTTGGCTGAGTGTTCAATGTTAGACTCATGATAACTGAGCCTCACAGCTCCCCTAGGAGCAATGGCTCATATGGGCTAGCTCAGCGTTGGCAGTACGTGTAATAGAGCACAAGGACCACAAAAGACATAATCAACTATAATTAAGTGAAAAAGAATTTCCACACATAAGTGCCTTGGGAAAACAGCAAGTGTTTTCTTAAGTGTCACAGGTTACCCACTCAGTGTTTCAACTGTCACCCAGACTGGCCCATCCAAATTCTGCCTCTACTATTCTTCCTCCCCAGTGCCACAGCAAAGAGCCCTTCCCAACTCCTCTACAGCAGGATGTACCTCTCTACTTCTACCTTTTGTCCTTTCTTCCTTCTGGACTTTTTTTGGGGGGGGGGCAGGGTGGGGAGTAGCCCAGGCTTACTTTGACATTTTTTAATCACTGTTAGAAAACAAAATTATTCTTTTCCTTGCAGATAGCAAATGGACAAATTACACTGATTATACTGTCTGACTCTTGACCATTTCCTGATTACTTTCTCTAAAGTTCTTTTCTCAATGGTTATTCTCCAATTGGGGTAAGTACTTTACACAGTCATTTCCTGACCCGTGACTCAAAGCATGCACCATATGAACTCTATGAACTGGAAGTTGTACTATAAACCTTAATCCACTGGAAACCCCACCCATAGACTATCCAAAACACACTCTGGTTTTCACATCAAACTGGAGAATTCCAGGACTAGAAGGCTGTAGAATGCCTGAAGGTAAACTCCATTCAGGTATCCGACCTGGAAGAATAGCCTGAGCCAGCTTTCTGGCCAAAGTAGCAGCTGCAACACTCCCAGGAGCAGACGTCATCTATCTGGTGACATTAGGTATAATGGACATGCTCCTTTTTAACTGAATCCCTGCCAATCGACATTGTTTTCTACTTAGAACTGCAAAGGCTCACATCAGAGGTAAGGAGAGCAACTCAGAAAGTCACAGTTGGGTCTGTACTTTGATACCAGCTATTGGCCTATTTCAAATCTTCCCACTTTTCACTTTGCAGAAAGAAGAAAACACTGATAACACTTAATTTCTTATTAAGTTCATTTCCAAGAATGCATGATAGAATGCAAGACTGCTGGTTGCTCATACCCAGGCTGCAGAGCAAGGCTGGAATAGATGCTGTATACACAAACTGTGTGACGACTTCGCAAATGGCGGTTAGGTGGTTCAGCAGCCCACACGGTGCCCCGTCTGGAGTGTGCACAGGGCAGAGGAAGCCCCAGGACTCCGGCAGCAGCCTGCGCACTGTGGTAGTCCTCATCTTGGCAAAGTCAGCCCCTCTGTGCACACAGCGGAAATGGGAGAGGTACCGAATGAAGTTCAGCTTGTCAGCCACAACACACAGGCCAGAATTTTGCAGGAAGCCGAGACCTTTTAACAAAACAACGTCACTCAAAAATAGGCCAAACTTAAAACAACAACAAAACCCCAAAACTATCTGCTTTTGAGGTGTTGAAAAAAATCACAAAGCTTCAGGGCTGGAGATGTAGCTCAGTGTTAAGAGAGTTTGCCTACCATGGGTTTAATCCCCAGTATTACCAAAAAATAAAGAAAAAGTGGGTTATTGTAGCATGCATTAGCATATACTGTGTTAGTTCTGCTAAGTGAGAGTGCTAGGAAATTACACAAGTACTTGCTGGAGTGCTAACAAAGGAATCTGTATCAGCAGTCTCTGTTAGAAAAACAGATTTCTGGACCCCAATTCCTGTTTTTAAGTTTCCTGATTCATTTCAATGCAACCGGTTCAGGGAGGGAAACATATACAACCTTTCCAGACTTCAAACCGACTTCTTCCAACACTAAGTGGTCTTTAGCAAGGAAATTTGGTCACTGGAACTGAATTTAAGTAAACAAGACACTTTGTTGGCAGAAATTTGTTAAAATTTACCCTAACATGAAATCTAACATCAGTGAAGGTGAGTTTGCTCTTAAAGCCCTGGCAGCATGTTTTTACATTATGTAGATAATTTGAAAAATAAATAAAATAAGGCCTAATTTTACCTGTTTTCGAACGCAGATTCCCAGTAGCAAGAAGATATTCAAATGGCCTTGTTACCTCTGTTCCCATACTAAAAATCTTCATCAAATTTTCATTATTTATGGACACATTGGTCTTCTGAGCCCTTTTATCTAAAGCTATTTTAATAGACATTAGCCAATTTTCCATTTTTTCCTGAAAGAAGAAAATGTTAAAGTTACATGCTTTAAAGATTTCAAATTTTGTATTTCCTACCACATAATCTATATAATCCAAAATAAAAGCCCACTGTTTGTACACGTGATGTGCGACACATCTATAGCACAAGTCTGAAAGGTAGCTTTTCAGCATACAAATGCAGGTGAGGCATTTCTGAAGACAGATACAAGAACTCAGATTGGGGGCTGGAGAGATGGCCCAGTGATGAAGAGCACATTGTGCTCTTGCAGATGACTGGAGATTAATTCCCATAACCCATGAAACTCCAGCTGCAGGGGATCCAATGCCCTTTTCTGGCCTCTGAGGGTATCTACACTCATGCATACATATCCACACATAGACACAGACACATATACACAATTAAAAATAAAATAAACTATTGTTTTTTAAAGCAGTCTAGAGGCTGAAGAGATGGCTCAGTGATTAAGAGCACTGGCTGCTCTTGCAGAGGGCCTGGGTTTGATTCCTAGCACCCACATGGTGGCTAACAACCGTCTGTAACTCCAGTTCCAGGGGATCTGAAGCCCTCTTCTGACCTCCACAGGCACTGCATGAGATGGGTGCATTTACATACATATAGGCAATACACTCATACACATTAAAAAATAAAAATAATAAAATATATTTTTTTAAAAAGTAGTCTATAGGGGGGAATGGATGGGGGTGCTGACAGCACAGTGGACAGTGGCAGGGATAGCAGAGTATGGAGGCTCTAGTGGGAGAGGAAGGCTGTCTACCTGACGAGTTTGTATTCATGCTCAGATGCCGAGGAGCTCAGAAGGTGGGTGACTATGACCAGTGATAGTCATGTATATAGAGATTAGAAATGCATGTGAAAACGTCTCAATGTCAAGAGCCCTGGAATGAATTTTTCTGTATGAAACTGTGTGTTTTGACAACGAAGTGGAGATCTTTTTTAAACGTTGGAACCTCATTTAATTTTATGTCTTATAGAGTTTATAATGAGTAAAAGATTATATAAGCGTAATAATTCATCTGTAAACCTAGAAATGTACAGCCAATTTTGAAAGAGATGTACCCTAGCTCAGAAAAATGTTATTGAATAGGTTAATGCTGTTGTAATGAAATGCTTCTTTTAATTAAAAAAAAAGTAATATAAAAAAAAAAGAAATTCCTATAAAAATTTCAGTCAAGGCATAAAGGAATTCCTAGATGTCATTCTTCCTCCTAGGAAGTTCTCAGCTAAGGATGATTTTGTGCCCAAGGGAAACCTTTGCCAATGTCTGCAGCTTTCTGTAATTGTCATGATTTGGGAGACTGGCCCAATTAGCATCTACTGTGTACAAGCCAGACATGTTGCCAAACACCACGGACTACACAAGACAGTCCCTGAACACAAGATTTGACCCCAGTGTCAGTAGTACCATGGTTGGAAAACCTTGTTCAGAAATTTGAGATTATAATCCAGGGCTAGCATCTTTTATGGTCAATGAAAATGAAACTGTGAATGTTTGTTTAAAATACTGTTTATACTGAGTACAATATTGTATAACTGTAATAATTCAACCATAAACCTAAAAACGTATAGCCAATTTTGTAAGAGATGCATATTAGCTCAGAAAATTGTTATTGAATATGTCAGTGCTGATGTAATGAAATGCTTCTTCTAAGTATGTGGTTATTAAATAAATAATTTTAAAAAAAAGTAGTCTAGATCAGTGTTTCTTAGCACTCTGACTGTTATGGTTAGAGAGTTCTTTGGGGGACAGGGGATTATTCTGTCCTCTGCAGGATGTATAGCAGCATTCCTGGTCTCTAACCCTGCAAGTTGATAGGGCTCAGATCTAGGTGACCGAAATGCTTCTTCTAAGTATGTGGTTATTAAATAAATAATTTTAAAAAAAAGTAGTCTAGATCAGTGTTTCTTAGCACTCTGACTGTTATGGTTAGAGAGTTCTTTGGGGGACAGGGGATTATTCTGTCCTCTGCAGGATGTATAGCAGCATTCCTGGTCTCTAACCCTGCAAGTTGATAGGGCTCAGATCTAGGTGACCCCAGACCCAGAAACCATGAGGCTCCTCAGAGAAGCTGAGTCAACCAACTCCCAGCCACCTGTTAACAAAAGCAGCCCCTGGGAAATTAATGACCAATGTATTGTGATCACCAGAGCATGCCCCACAGGCTGACAAACAGGTTTCCCAAATCCTTAGCTGCAGTTAATTCCTGGAACTCTTGTAATTGTAAAAAAAAAAAACAAACATGTTTTACAGTAGCTGTATTCCCCAATATGCTTCACCAGGTACAGACCCCACGCCCTCCATTGAGGAAGCAGCCCCCAAAACAGTCCCAAACAGCAGAAAAACACTCCCCTTTTCCTCGTTCTTTCCCTTTATAAGCTACCTCTCTGCAGCCCTTAGGCTGCTGGTTCTTCCTCACACCTGAGTTGAGGACCAGCCCCGCCAAACCTAATTAAACTCTTGCTTTGCCAGAGTCCTCTTTGCTTCTGTTTCATGGGGATCCCAACCCCTGCCACCTTTCAAGCTAACAGATGGTGCCGTGACTCGGGTCACTAGATTCTATTAGGGTCTGGCGGTGAGGACTCCGCCAGATACCAGCTCTGCACTCACCACCGATTCAGCCACTGGGTACTCACTCCCCTTCCCTGTCCCTCCTCTCTCCCTCTCCCTCTCCCTCTCTCTCTCTCTGCTGCCTCATATCCTGCTGCCACCCTCCATCTCTCTACCATTTGGCACTCTCCTCATCATGACCATCAGTCATTCCCAGGCTCAGAACTTCAGCTACTGGGCAGCATGGGCCTTGGTGACCATTGAGTGTCCGGCACGGTTGCTGTGTCTGCCTAAGCCCACCTGATGGATAGACCCATCTGTCCAATGCTCCCAAATCCCTCTCCTGGCCTCCCCCCCCCTTTCTTCTTTGTGCCATACAGTCCCTGGATCTCCTGTTCCTCATTAAATTGTACTGGTACGTCAGGAGATCCCACGTTTTCCCCTCCCTAGTCACGGGATGCTGTTTCTAGGGACCTTTTGACACTCTCATTTTCAGGACCCTCTCCACAGAGGGACACCTCCCTGGATGTCAGTCTCGCATGACAATTTGGCACACCTATTCTCTTATGCCTCTTTCCTCTCTTGTTCTCATCCTCTCAGTCTTTCTCCTCCTTCTGGTACTTGTCTTCCTAGTCAGCCTCACTCCCAACCTCCTCTTTCCCTGGAGACGCCCATAAGCCTCCCCCTTTCCCCTCTTTATCTCTCATCTCCTCACACTCACTGTCCTTTTCATTCTCTTCCTCATCACTTTAATTAAAATGGGAAACCTCAATTCTAAACCTACTGGACTCACCCCCCCCCCTTGCCTCTTAAATTCTTTAAAAACTTTAGATCTTCTGGACACTGTCAGACCTAAGTGCCTCAAATGTCTCTGCACCACCGCCTGGCCACAGTATAAGCTAGACAATTGTTCTGTCTGGCCAGAGACAGGAACCTTAGATTTCAATATTTTAAAGAGATTTAAATAACTTCTGCCAACGTCCAAACTCCCCTATGTTGGCACTCCCCTATGCCAGCAAATGGTCCAAACTCCCCTATGTCCAAGCTTTCTTTGTTCTTCGTGCCTGACCCTCCCTCTGTACTCCCTGTCAGACACACCAGGTCCTCTTGGCAAGGATCCCTCCTACTGACAGCAACCCTTCTGCCCCTCCTCCTCCTTACTTCCTCAATCTGCCTTTGATCCTGACCTGGCCTATGAACAGGCCCCCTCGACAGCCAATACCCTCTTCATCATCCCCTTCCTCCTCTGCTCCCCTTCCCCACTACCCCTCCAATTCTCCTACTGCAGCTGCTGCCTCCACCACTGGGGATGCTGCAACCTGCTTTCCTGCTGCACCCCCCTCCACTCCATCCCCCACACCTCATTCGCCTCATATGACATTCCTGAAACACTTACTGGACTCTACTGAACACCTTGCTTCTTCAGTTGCCTAGGCAGCTTCCCCACATCCTTCAACTAATGAAAAGTCAACTCCTCTGTCCCCTCCTTCACCGCTCCCCATCTCTCACTGCACTCGCTCACGACCTCAACCCCCTAACCCCATGGGTCTCTACCATCTCTGTGAGATAGCTGGGGTGGAGGGAATTGTCAGAGTTCATGTCCCTTTCTCTCTTAATGATATGTCCCAAATAGAAAAAAGATTAGGATCCTTCTCTACAGACCCAGCCCGCTTCATTAAAGAATTCAAATATTTAACCCTCAGTTATGACTTGACCTGGCATTACATCTTTGCCATCCTCCAATCTACCCTGACCTCTGCTGAGAAAAATGGGTTTGGACAGTGGCCCAAAAGTACGCCAATGAACTTCATGTAACTGATGGCGATTCTCCTGCTGGGACTCGCTGTCCCCAGCCAGGACCCAGGATGGAACTATCAGGATGGAAGAGATGGGAAAAAGGCTCGTGAATTTATGATTGCTTGTCTTCTTACAGGATTAGGAAAAAACCTCCCATAAGATTGTCAATTTTGATAAGCTAAAGGAAGTAACCCAAAACCCCTCTGAAAACCCAGCATAGTTTCTGGCTAGACTTACTGAGGCCCTGAGGCAGTACACCAGATATGATCCAGATTCTAGAAATAGCAGGTTTATGCTTAACCCCCCAGTATGGGCTGGAGCTGTAATCCTAGGCTTTTGTTATAAAACAAAAGCATCACTAGCCCACTTCCTTAACCATCATTTCATCTCACAATCTGCACCTGATATTAGAAGAAAACTTAGAAGGCTAGAAAGGGGCCCAGACAACCCCAGGGAGATCTGTTAGAAATGGCATTTAAAGTCTTTAATAACCAGGAGGAACAAGCTAGGACAAATTTGCCTTGTCTAAACAAAAATACCAGCTGCTGGCCAGAGCTCTAAGGGCTCCTCCAAAGAAGAAAATCTCCGGCTCTACTGCGACAGAACGTCAGCCGCCAGGACCCTGCTTCAGATGTGGACAGACTGGACACTGGGCCAGAAAATGCCCCAACCCACGACCACCACCAAGACCCTGCCCTCAATGTGGACAGAGAGGTCACTGGAGGATCAACTGTCCTTCTTTGCCATGTCAAGGTAGGCCAGTCTCCTCCCTGACCCCATCCACTTTGCAGGAGTCCATCACCGATCTTCTGGGCCTGGCAGCCGAAGACTGATAGGGCCCTGGTTCCTCAGCCCCTACCTCATCTATAACCATCAATATGGAGGAGCCCAGCGTAATGGCTACAGTAGCTGGTAAGTCTATTTCCTTTATTAAAGACATGGGGGCGTCATGGTCTGTTCTCCCCTCCTACTCCAGTAGGGTTTTTCCCTCACAGATCTCTGTGGTGGGGGTAGATGGAAGACTTCATTTCCCTAAAACAACAGGACCCTTATCTTGTGTATTTTGGAAAACTCCCTTAACTCAGAGCAGAGAGACAGAGATTCTCTCTCTCTCTCTCTCTCTCTCTCTCTCTCTCTCTCTCTCTCTCTCTTCTTCCCTCCCTGGTCTTCATTCTCTCCTCTATAGCTCCTTCCACTCAGAACAAAATCTGGCCACTTCCAGCAACTGAAGTTAATTTGGGACACCTCAACTCCAGGCCTGGCCTCTCATCACACTCCCATCCACATCACCCTCAAAGATTCCTCTATGTATTGTTGTAGGACTCAGTATCTTATTTCCCTCAAACACCATCAAGGACTCAAACCTATCATCCAGAGACTCCTCAAGGCTCACCTCCTCAAACCAACCCACTCCCCCTACAATACCCTCATCCTACCTGTCCTCAAACCAGACGGATCTTATCATTCAGTTCAGGACCTCTGGCTCATAAATGTAGCCATAGTCCCCATTCACCCAGTGTTCCCTAACCCCTACACCCTACTCTCACATATCCCCTCCTCCACCACTCATTGTACAGTCCTGGACCTGAAGGACGCCTTTTTCTCTCTCCCTTTACACCCTGACTCCTATGATCTCTTTGCATTCACCTGGGAGGACCCCAATTCCAGAACAGCTTCCCAACTGACCTGGACTGTCTTACCTCAGGGATTCCGGGACAGCCCCCACCTGTTTGGACAGGCCCTAGCCCGTGACCTGGCCACCTTAGACCTCAGCCCTTCTATAGTCCTACAATATGTGGATGACCTTCTCCTTTGTTCTCTGTCCCTTTCACTATCTCAGGCGCACACCATCAAACTTCTCAACTTTCTAGGTAATAAGGGGTGCAGGGTATCTCCCCCCAAGGCCCAACTCTCTCTCCCACAAGTTAAATATCTAGGCTTTCTCCTTACTCCCACATCTCATCACCTGACTATAGATAGAACAAACCACCTCCGATCCTTAAAACCCCCCACTACTAAGGAAGAAATCTTATCCTTCTTGGGCATAGCAGGATATCTACGAACTTGGATCCCAAATTTTGCCCTCTTAGCAAAGCCCCTCTACAAGGCATCAAAAGGAGACCCTTCTGAACCTATAGGGTCCCTGGGACCAGTCACAGCAGTGTTCCATGCCATCAGGAAGGCCCTCCTAGAGGCACCGGCTTTAGCCCTCCCTAACCTAGGATTCCCCACTTCTCTTATATGTCACTGAAAATAAGGGACTGGCTCTGGGGGTCCTCAGACAAATGAAGGGACCCACCTTTGCCCCTGTGGCCTATCTCTCAAAACAACTAGATACCACCATCAAGGGATGGCAGCCTTGTCCCCACGCCCTGGCAGCTGCAGCCCTCTGAGCTCAAGAAGCTCTTAAACTCACCCTGGGTCAGCCTATTTCTGTTCTTTCCCCCACTGTCTTAAGAACCTCCTCACCCACTCCTCTCTCAGTACTCACTCCATCTAAGCTTCAACTCTTTCATGTCACCTTTCTTGAAAATCCCTCAGTTACTTTAGACTCCTGGCCTCCCCTTAACCCTGCCTCGCTCCTCCCTTCTGCCACACCTCTCACTCATTCATGTCTAGAGACCCTCCAGGAACTCACCTATCGGGACCCCTTGGTTTCTCTCCAGCCCCTACCTGATTCAGATCTAACCTGGTTTGTGGATGGCAGCTCCTACCTGGATCCCACAGGGCAGGATATGCTATCATTTCTCTCAAAGGCATTATTGAGTCTGGACCTCTACCTCCTGGCACCACCTCACAGAGGGCAGAACTCATAGCATTCACTAGAGCCTTAACATTGGCCAAAAATCTAAAAATCAGTATTTTCACAGGTTCTAAACATGTCTTCCATATACTTCATCATCATGCATCTATCTGGAAAGAAAGAGGTCTACTTACCACAAAGGGGACCCCCATTATTAATGGTCCATTAATCCTTAAATTATTGGAAGCATTTTATCTTCCTGCCAAGGTAGCTGTAGTCCATTGTAGGGGGCACCAACCTCTCACTGATCCTACTGCCAGAGGCAATGACCTAGCTGACCAAGCAACTAGGGAGGCCAGCAAACGCCAATATCATGCTGCTAACCTGTCTTTCTTAGCTCCATCAGGGTTTGTGCCTTCCTACACCCCTCAAAAACATAAATCTCTTTCAGATAAGGGGGCAACCTCAACCGCAGAGGATGGATGATTCTTGGGGACAGGTACTGACTACCAGAAGACTAGGTCTCGTCCATCCTGACCCATCTACATAACATCTTTCATATTGGGGCTCGCCCACTTTATAAATTTCTTGAACCCCTCATTTTCACCCTAAACTCCTTCCCCTTCTCACAGAATTCACCTGCTCCTGTCCCATCTGTGCTGCTGTTTCCCCTCAGGGTGGGGGCTGCCCACTTCCCTGCTTTAAACCCCACCAACATAGAGGAGCCCTCCCCAGTGTTGACTGGTAACTAGACTTTACTCATATGCCAGCCTGCAAAGAGTTCAGATACCTACTAGTCTTGGTAGATACCTTCTCAGGATGGACAGAGGCTTTTCCCACTACAAGGGAAACAGCAGATATAGTAGCTAACTGTCTAATCCAAAACATCCTGCCCAGCTTTGGCCTCCCCCTTACCCTCCAATCAGACAATAGCCTGGCCTTCATCTCTAAAGTAACACAGACAGTGTCTCATTCCCTGGGAGTAACCTGGAAACTACACATTCCCTACCATCCCCAGTCATCAGGCAAGGTGGAACGAGCTAATTCACTTCTCAAGGATCACCTTACTAAACTCTCCTTGGAATTACATCAATCATGGGTCACTCTCCTTCCCCCAGCTCTAACCAGGTTATGAGCCATCCCACGAGCTCCTTCTTTTTTAAGTACTTTTGAGCTTACCTATGGCAGGCCTTTCCTCCTGAGCAATCTGCCACTCCAACAATCCTCTCCCCTCCATGACTACATACCTGCTTTCACTCTTCTATGGAAACTCCTCAGGGAGCATGCTGACCGGATTATCCCACAGGCATCCAAAGACCAGACCCTCCGTCCCTGTCAGTCAGGAGACTACACCTACCTCCGGTCTACTGATCAACACAAGGGACTAAAAGGAACCCTCCAGCCACATTGGACTGGACCCCACCTCGTGATCCTGTCTACTCCAAGAGCAGCCAAACTCCTAGGACAACCAGGCTGGATCCACCTCTGTAAGCTCAAGCCTGCTTAGGAACGTAGCAAGTACCAGGCAGTTTTTACAGGACCCCTAAAACTAAAAATCTCCAAAGTCCCCTACCTGACTGCCATTGAAGAACGAAGGGCATTCTTCTTCTCCTTCTTCCTCTTCTTCTACCACTGCTCACTATTTTTGCCTCCCCCTGCTCAACTCCTCCCTGTAAGTTCACCTTTGAGGTTTGGGAAATTGGTAAGAATAAAGAAATTAACCTCCTAAATGCCTCCCAATGTTTAACCCCTAACTGCCCATCCATCGACCTCTTTTAACGCTCCCCGGAAACCCCAGTGACCCAAGGTTCCTTTGCTTTATAGAAGACCAAACTAACCAGGACTGCAAGGATCCAGGAGGATGGGAGGGATGCCCATCTTGGAACTGCAGATACCACTGGGCACCTTCTTGAAGGATGCCACATATAGAAGGAATTAGACCAATACAGCTCAGCCTTGTGGGAAAAAAAGGATATGAAGGCCCCCAGGTGAAGTTCACCATCCCTAACCCAGCTGACTGGCTGGGAGACAGAACTGTTGCAGCAGAAGTACATCACGGCTGGGCTAGCTGCTCCACCAGAATGCAACTCAAATTTAAGAAAACCATTCAAAGCTCTGAGATTCAACAAGCAATACAAAACCTTAACATCACCAGACAACAAATAATACAACAGCTTCACCACTTAAACACTTCTACCAGGTTCTCATGGGACACCGTTCTCTCTCTTTCCCTATCACTCTTAAAGAATTTTTCTGACCTTAATGCCTCCACCTGCTTCTTGTGCACTCCACTCCAGGGTTCACTTCTCCTCCTTCCAATACACAATGTTACAAATCAATCCTCTTCCCAGTGTCCCTCAACCCCACTATTCCAGCCTACTTCAACCAGTCTGAATGCTGGGCTGTCAACATCACACAGTTCCCCGATTCCTCACTACAAAATATAACCATCCAGGAAAATACCTCTTTAGCCCCAGGGCTACTCTTCCTCTGCTCATCATGGGTATACACTTGTGTGTCCCCTCATACCCGGGGTCCATGCACCCCAGTCACTCTGTTGCTCAGACTAACTCTTTTCACTTCAGGAGAAGTCCAGAGTCTTCTGCCTAGTATAAACATTGGCTCGAATTCCTTGGATGGACTATGACCACAGGAGAGAAGATCAGCTACCCTGGCAGTTCTGGTGGGAATTAGCCTGGTTACTGCCATGGCCTAAGCAGGTCTCATTGCTGGGAGCCTCGGAAAAACCCTCATAGCAACCCAACAACTTTCCCAGGAGATCAGAGACTGAGTGACCAACTCTCCTCAGCTATTGAGGCCACTGCCCAATCTATTCAGACTCTACAACAACTCTCCTCCCTGGCAGAAGTTGCCCTCCAAAATAGAAGGGCACTTGACCTCCTAACTGCAGAAAATGGAGGAACTTGCCTTTTCTTGGGAGAGGAATACGCTATGATGTCAATCAGTTGGGTAAAATAGAATACAATCTCCAATGCCTCCACAAGGTGTCACAAGATCTTTCCCAAAGATATACCCGAGACCAGCAGCAGTCATCATGGGGAGTTTTTTAGGGAGTGCTCCCATGGCTCGCTCTATCCTTTAATAGGACCCCTAAGTCACTATTGGCCTCATTTTGACAGTGGCCCCATGCCTCATCCGCTGCCTTCAGGATCGTATCCACCAATTAACTCACACCAGCTTTAACCAACTTTTGCTTACTCTTCCCCCAGCCACATATAAAAAACTGCCAAGCATGATGGAGGGAGAATGCTCTAACACCAACTGATACCAGGAAATGACAACCTGAGAGAAGCCCTTCCAGATCCGGCCTCATCAAACCCCCTTCCCTTTTTGTTGTCAAACAAACCTTACCCAGCAAGAAGGAGCCAGATGAGAAACGCTGTCCCCAATCCTATACGAATAAAAGGCTGGAATGATAGGCTCAGATCTAGGCGACCCCAGACCCAGAAACCATGAGGCTCCTCAGAGAAGCTGAGTCAACCAACTCCCAGCCACCTGTTAACAAAAGCAGCCCCTGGGAAATTAATGACCAATGTACTGTGATCACCAGAGCATGCCCCACAGGCTGACAAACAGGTTTCCCAAGCCCTTGGCTGCAGTTAATTCCTTGGAACTCTGTAATTGTAGAAAAACATATTTTACAGTAGCTGTTTTCCCCAATATGCTTCACCAGGTACAGACCCCATGCCCTCCATTGAGCAAACAGCCCCCAAAACAGTCCCAAACAGCAGAAAAACACTCCCTTTTCCCCCTTTCTTTCCCTTTATAAGCTACCCCTCTGCAGCCCTTAGGCTTCTGGTTCTTCCTCACACCCCCTGCCAAACCTAATTAAACTCTTGTTTTGCCAGAATCCTCTTTGCTTCTGTTTCTCAGCGCTGACCCCTGACACCTTTCAATCTAACACAAGTCAGTTGTGACAACCAAAACTCTTCAGTGTATGGGGGTGGAGGGCAAACAGAACCACTCTTAGATTACCCACACTAATTAATGGAAGGAATCAAACATATTTGCTTTGGCCTTAATTTGGGACCATTGAAGCAATTGGGACCACTTCAATCCAGAAGCAAACAACTATAGGACTTTGAGACCTAAGCAGCAATTCTCACTCTCTCAAGAATAAAAACAACCAGGAAGAGCTCCAAGCCTGCAAATCACATCCAAAAACCAGAACAATCGATAAACTTGTAAAGTTTAATGCTTCTTTAAAATGTGAAACATAAAACAGTGGAAAACAGGCAGAAGAGGAAAGAAAGCCAGAGCTAAGAACAGAGACAGGGGCCGGGCATGGTGGCACTTGGGAGGCAGAGGCAGGGGGATTTCTGTGAGTTTGAGGCCAGCCTAGCCTAGTCTACATAGTGATTTTCAGGCCAGCTGGGGCTACAGGGAGACCCTGTGTTAAAAAGACAAAAAAAAAGAACAGAGACAGGGGCAAAAGTTCTGCAGCTGAGGCAGGAGGAGGCTGGAGGAATAAGTAACTTAACTCCCCTCTTTTAGAGCTTGTCTATTGTCTTTTGTTAAATATTAAAAATATATAATAACTGGATAAATTTGTGGAAAACAGGTGATATCCAAACGTATACAAACTGTGTAATGATCGCCTCTGAGCAATCAGCACATCCATCACCTTAACCACCAGGGCCTTGTTCTCATTTATTTGCTAAGAAGCTAGCATTTATCAGTCATACTATAAACTGGCACTTTGTATGGTAAGTCAAGCTGCACTAGTAGTCCTAGTCCAGAAGTGCTGCATGAGGACTGCTGGAAAACCTTCAGCCAAATGTATTTCAGCATTAAGAATTGTCCTAGGGGGCTGGGGAGGTAACTCTGTGGTTAAGAGCACACTGGCTACTCTTGCAGAGGACTGGGGTTCAATTCCCAGCACCCACATGGTGGCTAACAACCATCCTTAACTCCAGTTCCAGGGGAGTCAATGCTCTCCTGACCTCCGAGGGCATTGCATGACACAGGTGCACTTACATACATGCGGGCAATACACTCATACAGATAAAAATTAAAAATAAAACATGAATTTTATTGGGGCCAGGCATGGTGGCACACACCTTTAATCCCAGAGGTAGGCAGATCTCTGTGAATTCCAGGCCAGCCAAGACTATATAGTGAGACTCTGTCTCAAAAAATCAAACAATAAATAATTTTACTGGGTGGAGAGATAGTTCAGCAGTTAAGAGCACTTTCTGCCCTCCAAAAGACCAAAGTTTGGTTCCCAGCACCCATACAGGGCAGGTTACATCTGCCTGTAACTCCTGTTTCAGAATATCTGACACCCTCTCCTGGTCTCTGCAGGTACTCACACTTGTGACATACACATGCGCAGACATACACAAAAAGTTTTAAAAACTAAAAACACTTTACTGACCTCAGAAAGTAAACAGGTGCATGAGCTATGCATTGCCTAATACCCACAGTACCTAGCACTGAGGCACTGCCTGCCTTGTAATCAATATACTGCTAGTAAAATACCCAAATAGTCATGCTGAGTAGAATACAGGTTAGATACAGTCTCCTGTAGCTCAGGTCAGGTTTTGCTGCCAACTCTTTTTGGTGGTTGTTGTAGCATTTTCTGAGGTGGAGAGCTATAGGGACGGCCTGCACACATAGTACAAGCAGCTGAAGTAAGCAAAGCCTTCTGGTAGCTGCCTGTGGGGTTCACCAGCCTTTCTGGTAAGAGGTGCGAGCGCCCAAAGCTGTGGTAATCTGAGGTGAGCCGAAATGGCCACAGCAGAGAGATGAGGTGCAGAAAGGGCAGCTAGCCATGACCCCCCTCCCCTTGTGAAGCAGAACCCTGAGCCAATCACATGCTCCCACAGCACACCCCAATCTCTGCCAATACTCTCAGAGGTGACTGAAGTCTGAGATCCATCTTACGTCACTGCAGCGTATCTTCTAAAGACTGTTTCTGAGCCTCAAATTCAGAGGTTTAGAAACTTAAATACAGCGGGTAAAAAGAGATTCTCCTACGTAAGAGATCCCCTGAAAAATGACCAAGTTCTTTGTCTGGTTGCTGACACAGGCGACCTTAGCAGCCGCTGGCTTCAGAAGACGGTTTCTAACAGGGTGGGCCCCCTGTTAGAACTGAAGGTCACCACCATCAGCAAGCTTCTGTTACCTGACTTCAGTGTTTACTAGGGAAATCCCAGCCTGCTGAAAGTTTCTAATCTAATTTTATGGACAGAACAGACAGAATCAAAAAATTATTCTTTTCAGTAAAAATCAACTCTTCTTTCCTATGAAATCCTATTTGTGCCATGCCAGCTCTCTCTTACTATAATTACACACACACAAATACACAGTCAAATTTCAGTCATCACAGTACCTATGTACCCCACACAGTAAACACTGAGTTAGCAAACACCAAACCACTGCTTCCAAGGAAACACACAGACTCAATCCCAACAGTCTCTGGTCATAACATTTTTGTCATCTGATCAATACATAAAACCTCTTGTTGAGTGGGGCATGGTGGTATTGCTTCGTTAACACTGAACATTGAAGAGTAACTATATAAAGAAATGTAGACTATACTTGATCGGTATAACCAAGATTTGATGTTGCCTTTAGACTATATAAAAACATTGAACAGAAGACACATATGCATACACATAATTAAAATTTTTGTTTGCTTGGTTTTTTTTTTTGGTCTTTTTGAGACAGGGTCTCCCAGTAGCCCCAGCTGACCTGAAACGCACTATGTAGATAACCAGCCTGGCCTTGAACTCACAGAGATTGGCCTGCCTCTGCCTCCTGAGTGCTGGGATTAAAGGCATGTACTACCATGCCTGGCCAAAATTTTTTTCAAATAAATAAATAAATCTAAAAAAATGAAGTTATGACATTTGTAGGAAAATGGGTTCAAAAAAGGTAATTATATTAAGCACATAAGCCAGACTCAGTTTTTATTTATTTTGATTTTTTGTTTTTTGTTTTCTTTAGACAGGGCCTCACTATGTAGCCCTGACTGGCCTGCCACTCACTATGTAGAGTAGGTTGACTTGGAACTCACAGATTTGCCTGCTTTTGCCCTCCATGTGCTGGGATTAAAGGACTGCACCAGCATGTAAGCTAGGTGTTTTAAGTCCCTTATGGCTAAACAAAAAGAGAGACTGCTAGGCTTGGCGGTGAAGACCTTTAGTCCCAGCACTCAGGAGGCATAGGTAGGTGGATCTCTGTAATTCCAAGCATGCCTGGTCTACAACAGCAAGATCAGCCAGGGCTACAGAGTAAGACTCTGCCAAAACAAAAAAAACAAACAAACAAAAAAAAACCAGAGGATATAAAATGCCAGAGCTAGAAATTACAAACATGCAGAAAATAACTTCACCAGCATGCACTCACCTTCAGAAACATCAGGAAGAAGTGACCGGGTGTGAGGACTTCTTGATTCACTAAGCTATCAGGGTTGTCCTCCATGCACTCTCCTCTGGCTAAAGCGAAGAGCTTTCGCGTCATGAGACAAAGCAGGTAAAATTTTTCAGTGTTGGATTTCAAGTGGATACAGATGCACTGACTATAAAACACAAAACAAAACACCTTAAAGCAATCTCTATCCTATGCAATGTCCTAGTGATCAAGATCCCTATTTCATGTTTACTAAAATTCCTTACTCCAGGCTAAAGAGATGGCTCAGTGGTTAAGAGTGCATGCTGCTCTTCCAGAGGACCCAAGCTCAATCCCCAACAACCATGTTAGTGGCTCACAACACCTGTAACTCCAGTTCTTGAGGGATCTGACACCTCTGGCTTTCATGGGCACCTGCACTCACATGGAACATACCCACACACATATACACATAATTTTTAAAAAACTTCCTTACTCCCAAAATTGCTTTTCAATTTCAGTGGCAATATTTGTAGAGTACTCTCACCAAGTCTGGAGCCGTGCTAGCCAATACAGCAGCAAGTAACCAAGTGTGGCTATTTCAATCTAATTAAAATGAAACAAAATTAAGACTGCACTGGCCACATCTCAAGTGCTCAGCATGTGTCTTGATGGTTTGAATCCAAGCTCCTTTAAAAACTATACAGTTGTAAAAGACAAAGCCACAGCTACAGAGAAATAAAGCCGCACACTGCCTGCAACTTTCAGCTAACACAGAAAGAGCATGCCACCTACAGTCAAGGTAAGCAAAGTAAATAATAAAGTGTGAACATTAGTGACTGCAAGTGTCCAATGTCTTATTTAGACATGTTGAAAATTTGAAATTATTTCAGAAAAAAAAGAAGTCCAATGAAGTGTAAAGAAACTATAAGAGAAAAGGTAGGGACAGCCAGAAGCAAAGCCCTAGCGGCCAGGCACAGAATCCTACCTAGACTCATTTAACATCACAAACTGCCATCTTTGCAAAGGACCACTGACAGCCTCCCTCACCGCCCACAAACACAGGCCCAGCGCACATACTTAAACAGGAACTCAGCAGCTTGTTCATTAGGGTACCAGTCGGGAAGACTGAGCTTGACTCTGAAGCATTCACCTAGATAGTTAAGGACTTGCTTCTGTGTGGAACAACCCTCTTCCACTACAATCCTTAACATCTGAGAAACAGAGTTCCTAAAGAAAGAGTCGTCCTCTTTTCCTTTGATGAGCTCTTGGAAAATCTGATAATCGGAAAAGCTGACAAGTGCCTGGAACAGAAGAAGAAAAAAAGCTTGGACTTTATTCCTTCTATATCATGCTCTCGGCTAACTCTCTAGGAGACAGCAGAGAAAACCAAGACCTCCCACCAATGGTCAGCCAGTGGGACAGCCACCTTGGAAGTAGACCCTCCAGGCCGGTCAAGTCTGCCCAGTGATGCAGCACCTCAATTTTTTTCACTTTTTTATTTATTACTTTGTGTGCATGTACACAAATGTGTGGAGGTCAAAGGACAACTTTCAGGAGTGAGTTCTTTCCTTCTACCATGGATTCTGGGGGTCAAACTCAAGCCAGACTTGTAGAGAAATGCTTTTACTTACTGAGCCATTTCACCAGCCTAATAGCACCTCCTAGCACCCCACTGTGACCTTCTGCAACCCACAAGTCACTCCTAATCAAGGCACTCCCCAATTCTTCATCCACAGAAACTGAGAGATGTTTTACTGATTTCAGGCTACTGATTTTGGGGATTTGTTGCGGAGCAGTAGGTAACTGGTACAGCATGTGCTTTATTTTTTAGAGGGGCAGGGTCTAGGTATGTTGCCCTAAGCCAGCCTTGAACTTGCAACCCTCCAGCCTCAGACTCCTAGAAAGCTTGGGTTACAGGAATGCATATGTACTTAACAAAGAGAAACCATCCCACATGTGCAGGACACAGCCTTCAATGATTCTATTCATTAACAGAAGATAGTCATGACATCTTACCTTAAGTGCAAATCCCAAGGGGAGGAAAAATAGTTCTTTTTGGTAAATAAAATTCAACATAACTGTGCCATTTTCCAGATAGTGAAGGTTCATGTTGACGGCAGAATGTTCTTCCCTCACGCAGTGCACTGAAACTCCTATTGAAACAAATAGTGAGAAATCATAAGCTAACTGCTCCAATCATTATCTTTCTTCTGAATTATTTTATTCTACTAGACACAAAGCCAAATCATTAAGATTAGCCAAGGCCAGCAATAAAAAATGTTGAAGACCTTGATGAATGCCTTCTGGGTGCAATGTAAAGTAACTGAAACCATACATTTAACCAAACTTCCAAGTTTTTCATCAGCTGGGGCCCAGGTCCTATAGTACTTGATGCTACAGTCACCCTGCAAAGCAGGATCCCCCAGCACTTCCTATCCCCACCACCCTGTGGATCTGGTCAAGAGATGATGGTTTCATCAAACATCCCAAAGGAGAACAGCAGAACTCAGACCAGGTTTTTTACAGACACCACATCAATGATGCAAAAGAATCAATGACTACACATTTCAACTTCTGAGATGCTGTTTTCTGGGTGTTTTCTCTATTACGACAATTAAAGGCCAACTTCTATTTCAATCATAATGATACATTATTTAAACATAGAGATTGGTATAGAATGTCTTATGTGCAGTCCTATGAAGCCAGGCACTGTCAGAGACAGCGTTAGATCAAAGGCCAGTCCCTTGAGGGTGTGTCAAGGCAGCAAGGCCTCTGAGGCCTTTGAACACATGTGCTAAGTCAAGCCAGCCTTCACCTTCATAAACAAAAACATAAATACATGTAGTATTTCAGTCTTTCAGATTGAAGATATACAAAGGCTTTTCACTATGAAATCGCTTTTTAGATATGTTTTAAGTTTTTAAAATTAATAAAGACAATAGTGAAATAATTTGATATACATATACAGATGGTCCCAACTTAACCATGATGGACCTGTGATTTTTTTCTTCACCATGTTACAAAAGCCATATCCATTCCATAGAAATTCTTTTTGGCCTTTTGAACTGTGATCTTTTCCTAGGCTAGCAATGCTTTGTATTTTCTCGGGATGTTGAACAGAAATAGTGAGCTACAGCTCCTAGGCAACCAGGAGATCAAAAAGGAAAACAACTGATAATCTACAGTGTCCTAGGATGCCAATGTTTTTAGATATTGTGTTTTCAAAGCTCATCGTAAGTACAAAAAGCCAATCTGTGTGAGCATATGAGATAATCCACACTTGATTATAAAACAGGCTTTGTTTTAGATGACTTTGCCAAACTGTATGCTAATGTATTAAAAAGTATTCTTAGCATGTTTAGGTAAGCAAGCTACAATGTTTGCGGGTTAATATATTCAGTGCATTTATACATGTGTGGTGGTAGGCATTGAATCCAGGGACTTGTGCATGTTAGACTAGCACTCCACCACTAAACTATTCTCTGCCTCTAAGTGCACTTTTTTTTTTGCTTTGTTTTGTTTTCTTGTTTTTTGAGACAGTCTCACTATATAACCCTGGCTGGCCTAGAACTTGCTATGTAGACCAGACTGCCATAGAACTCAAAGACCCACCTAGTGCTAGAGTTAAAGGTGTGTACCACCACACCAGCTCTAAGTGCACTTGTACACATGTGATGCATAATATTTTCAATTTATTATAGATTAGGACAGAACCCTATTAGTTGAGAAACATTTATATATTGTATAACAATAACCACAACCAAACTGATTAAAAAAAAAAAACAATTACCATGCATAGTTAGTTACCATGTATTATGTGTATGCATATGGGGTCAAGACACTTAAAAAAAATTCACTCTATTATCAAATGTCAAATAATTAATACAGTATCATTTAACTATAGCCATGTTGTACATTAGCACCAAACTATATTTATTTTTATGTACGTATGTACAGGTACACTCGTCCATTCATGTGTACGTGAAGGCCAGAGAACATCTGGATGTCTTCCTCAACTGCTTTTCCATCTTAACTGTTTCAGACAAGGTCTCTCACTGAACCTAGAACTCACCATTTTGGCTAACTTGACCGGCCAGTAAGCCCCTGGAATCTGCATATCTTCCCTCCCCTGTGCTAAGGTTACAGAAGGGCACTGCCATACCCAGGATCCCAACTGAATTCCTCATTACGTAGAAAGCACTTTACCCACAAGCCATCTCCCCAACCCCTGTTTTTATCCTGTAACTGAGAGTCTGTACTCTTTAATCAATACCTCTCCCCACCTCCACCATGAATCTTAACATAGAAATATAGAAAAACAAGCAAAAATTATGTAAAAGAAAAATATTAAACTCTCTAAAAAAATGTTTTCAAGTTGTCTAAACAACATTCCAATGGTCATGAAAACTTACCAAATTGCGTATAGCCAGGCCCTCTGCTTTTCCATTTTGGTCTTACCATTGCAATGGGGAAATTTCTTCGAGGCATAATCAACATTCGGATGACTTTTTCTATGCCATTGATTATAAAATAACCTCCCATTTCCTACCAAAGAGACAGATTTTGTTTCTGTTAAACAAAAGAATACGACTAAAGAAACATGAGTCAATTTCTAGCCAATGACATGCAGACTCCACAGAAGAGGTGCACACAGGCAAAGGGATGACCTGACAGACGTGTGAACCAAGTCTTATCAAACCTATTAGTGGGCTCCTAGGGACAGGGGCTAAAGTATGGAAGGAAAACAGGGAAATCCCTCCCAACCAGACAGGCTCAATCAAACTTGTCTTTCTGTCCCAAATGATTTCAATTTTCAAGTAGCATTTAAAGAAAACGATAATGCCAACAAAAAACTTACTCCAAAGAAAAGACTAAAGTTAAAAAATTGCAGCTGTTTTGCTTCCACATGGGTTCCCCAAGTAAGTTTAAAAAAAACAAAAATTGACTCAGGGCTAGAGAGATGGCTTAGTGGTTGGGAGCACTGGCTGCTCTTCCAGAGGACCTGAGTTCAGTTAGTAGCACCCATATGGCGGCTAATAACCATCCTTAACTCCAGTGCCAAGGGATGCAATGCCCTCTTTTGGCCTCCATGGGCATTGCACAACACAGGTGCTCTTACATATATGCAGGTAAAGCACTCATACATATACTTTTTTTTTTTTTTTTTTGGTCTTTTTGAGACAGGGTCTTGCTATAGCCCCAGCTGACCTGGAACCCACTATGTAGATCAGGCTGGCCTTGAACTCACAGAGATCCACCTCCCTCTGCCTCCCAAGTGCTGGGATTAAAGGTGTGCGCCACCACACCCAGCATAAAATAAATTTTTTTAAAATGTTTGCTATATGAAAGCTTTACAAACTAGAAATCTCTATTAGCTACACACAAGAAAACATGTTCAATAACAAAGAGTATTTACTAACTGCCTGCTATGAAACAGACACATCCTGCTGGATGTGCTAAAAACAAACAGAGCCTGCACATCTTCATTACTTCATTACTTCAACATTCCAGAGCCACCTAACACAGCTGAAAGGAATGATGGGGAAGGAATATGGACCATTCAGTAAGCTAGCAGAATTTCATTGTGAATAAAACAGGCATTTCTGACAATACTTTTGTGGATTAAGGCAGCTTTTTAAAATTCTTGAAGTATGTCTCTGGATATGTATAATTCAGAAAATTAGGGCTGGCAAGATGGCTCAGTAGATAAAGTGCTTGCTGCCAAGCTTGAAGACCTGAGTTCAATCCCTGCGGTCTACATGGTGGAAGAAGAGAATCAACTCCCATGAACTGTCCTGATATGCACATATTAAAGAAACCGTTGGTCATGGTGGTGCATGCCTTTAATCCCAGCATTCAGGAGGCAGAGAGGCATTCAGGAGGTAGATCTACAGCCTGGTCTACACAGTGAGTTCCAGGCTTGCAAGGGCTACATAGTGAGAGACTCTCTCAAAAACAAAAAAGAAAGGTTTAATAAAAAAAGAAGTGAGAGGGGCTGGAGAGATGGCTCAGCAGTTAAGAGCACTGACTGCTCTTGCATTGGACCCAGGTTCGATTCCCAGCACCCACATGGCAGCTACAGACCATCCTTAACTCCAGTTCCAAGGGAATCCAAAGCCCTCTTCTGACCTCCGAGGCATTGCACAACACGGGTGCACTCACATACACGCAGGCAATATGCTAATAAACATAAAATAAAAATAATAAAATATATTTTTTTAAAAAGTAAATAAGACCTAGGGAGACCCTCTGTTTAAAAAAAAAAGTGGGAAAGAAGAAAATTAGGGTTAAAAGTGTAGGTTGATGGCAGAGTTAGGCTTCACATGTGCAAGGCCCCGAGTTCAGTCCCAGATGGCAGGAGGAGGAAAGGGGAAGGAGGGAGAGAGAGAGGAAGGTTAAAAGGGGAGAAGAAAAAGGTTATCAGGGAAAAACCTACTAGTACTCCAAAACAATAATATTCTCTAATGAATAGCTGCTTCTCATTCTGCTTCAAGCTGAGTGTCATGAAGCATCATATACAGTTTTAAAGCCCCATTTTACCTGTCCAGGATTGAAGCAGACACAGAAAACTGGCTCTCACTGGCAAGCTTCCTGAAGCCTCACTCCCAATCCTGGCCATCACAACTGCCCCACAGCCCGGACCCCTGTGCTTACCTCTGCCTCCTCATGGTGCTCAATGAGGGCCTGCGGAGGAAGAGTGTATAAGTTGCAAAGCTTGGACTTTACCATGATGGGAACATAGCCAAGAGACTGTTTAATGACTCCTTTTGAGATTCCATTCACTGCCCAGCTAATATCAGCCTATATGAAAACAAAAGAAAAAAAGTTAAAATACCTGGACCTGCCAGAACAAAGGAGTATTTTAAAAGAATGAGGAAGACCTAGTTTGCTTTCTGTTACTATGATACATAAACACGACCAAGGGGGCTGGAGAGATGGCTCAGCTGTTAAGAGCACTGACTGCTCTTGCAGAGGACCCGGGTTCAATGCCCAGCACCCACAAGGAGGCTATGAACTGTCCTTTACTCCAGTTCCAGGGGAATCTGAAGCCCTCTTCTGACCTCTGTGGCACTGTGCAACACAGGTGCACTCACATACATGCAGGCAATACACTCATACACATAAAATAAAAATAATAGAATATTAATAAAATTAAAATAAAAAAACAAAAAAACATGACCAAAAGCAAGTTGAGGGAGGAAAGGGTTTATTTCACCTTACAGGTTATAGTATGTCATTGAGGGAAGCCACGGCAGGAGCTAAAGGCACAAACCACAGAGGACAGACTCTACTTACTGGCTTGCTCAGCTTTCTTATATAGCCAGGCCCTACCTAGGGAAAGCACTACCCACAGTGCACTGTGTCGTCCTATATCAATCAGCAACCAAGAAAATGCCTCACAAACAAGGACACAGGCCAATCTGATGAAGATAATTCCTCAATTGAGGTTCCGTCTTCCCAAATGACTAGGGTTTGTGTCATGTTGTCAGCCAACACTAACTATAACAAGAACCATAATGAAATGATTTCATGTTTTAGATTCAGAGATGTAACCTCTTGGATGGCAAAACTAAGAAAACAGACCTTTCATATAACCTGATGAGGGACCAACTCCATTCTCAAAATTGTACAGTGAGAGCCACATGCTGTCACTAATACTCACCGTCAACTTCCCACGGTAGGTGCTCCTTCGGCCCCTGCACTCTGCTGGATAAATGTTGAGCTCTTTGCAGATGGTCCCTTTGGGCACCGAGGGTGGACTAATGACAGCATCCACGATGGTAAGAGAGATACGCTCATCTTTGAAAGCAAACTCAAAAGGAGGTATGGCCTGAAATACAATTCACGTTGTTAAATTAACTTGCATTTCCAAGGCACTTTTTCTCTAAACTTCCAAATCTCATGAGTTCTACACTCACTCATGCCTACAATGCCGATGTGATGCACCTAAAAAGAACAGCTAAAGCTACATCTAACTCCTAACTTTACCAACTACTCAGAATTATAATGTATTCACTAAGAACTTTTTTGATGGTGCACTGTGTCACACTCTGCAGCAGACTCTAGGTATACAAAAGAGCTGTTCTCTGAACCTGAGCCATGTGTCTTCTTCCTCAGCACAGCAAGATAAAAGGAACTGTAGGGCAAGAAAAGGAAATGTCCTGATTCTTCACCTTTTTTTACTTCCTGACTTCAGCCTGGCAATTGAAAGAATTCTAAATGGCTCCCACATTTGAGAGTATCAGACTGACAATCAAAGCTCTCCAGCAGTCTCAGTCTCTCTGTCTCTCTCTGCGCCCCACCCCCCAATCTCACCCAACAAAACCAGAGTACTGTCCATCACAAATGTGGCTCTCTCTGCACCACCTGTCTGTAAGGGAATGTACTGTCCTCTTCCCTTGACCTTATCTAATGCTGAGCTTCTGAAACACCTGGATTAGCCATGCCCCTCCTGTGCTCCTGAATCGGCAGACTATACAACCTCTTGGCAGAGCAGCATTGGCATCGACTGCTTTCAGGTGTCTGCTACCCCTAAACAACTAAAACACAGGAGGAGCACCCAAACACATGAGCTGCCTTGCTCTTACTCCCAGAGCCTAGTGCCTGAAGACTCTAAGGATGCTAAGAGACCTTGCCCCATCTTCCCCCATTGTCGTTTCCCGAACTCTGCTGCCACTGAGAGACTGATCCCTCGGATTCCTCTCTGTCTTCCTCAAGACCGGTCTAATTCAGAACAGGTAAGGAGTGGGTGTTTTGTTTTGTTTTTTTTCTTTAATGCTCTAAGAGCGAGAAACTGAAGGATAATCTTGCACATGACAGTCTATCTGAATCACTTCAAAACCTTCTGAGGTAGTTTTCGAATTTAAGACTTCAAGTGATACGGTGTGTGTGTTGTGAATGGTGGGAAAATAAACACCCAAAGGGACCATTTCCGCACTCTCATCTCACAAGACCCTGAAACTGTCTGCATAAAACTACGGCTCGTAATCACACAGAAACCCAGAAATCACAAATACATACATCTTTCCCTAAACCATGCTACAAGTATACGGCGCCAAGCCCCGAGTCCACCTTTCTCTCCAGCACCCTAGATGAACGACCACAGCACCTGTGGAACCGGGAGCTGCGGTCCCCGCTCCGCATTTCCTCTCTCGGGCCGTGTGCTTCCCTCACCCCGCTCCTCTCCCACTGCTGGCCCTCCACACCCGGCGGGACCTGGTTCTCCGCTTGTGCTGCAGCTAGGGTTGCAGCGGACGCAGAGCTGCGGGAAGCCGGGAAGCGGCCAGGCGCTCACCTGCACCGCGTGGCTCAGCCCCTCGCGCACAGCATAGTTGAAGGAGTCCACATGCGCCCGCGTCAGGTCCTGCAACGCCGCCTTTTGCTGCTCCGAAGGAATCCCGTACGAGGGGTCGGTCAAGTGCTTTAGGCTGGGCCCGCTGGGCAGGTTCCGCCACCGGCCCTCGGAATCCATGCGTCTACCCACACCCGGACTGGAGCCGAGTCCACTCGCGCAGGCAGGAATGGCCGGAGCCTCAGCAACCGCGGCCTGCTGGGAAATGTAGTTCCTCTTGTTCCGCCCGCCCAGGTTCTTTCGTTTTATGAGGTCGTTGGGAAACCAAAACCATGGCGTGAATGGGCCTATCAAAAGTGTGCAGACAGGGGCGTGGTGGCGCACGTCTTTAATCCCAGCACTCGCAAGGCTGAGGCAAGCGGATATTTCTGAGTTCCAGGCCAGCCGGAGCTACATACTGAGACACCAACCCCCTTTAAAAAAATGTACAGACAGAGCAGGAGGGACCTTCTCCTCTCCCCTGCCTTACTTTTTATTCTGCAAACCACACCGAAACCCGCTCTGCTTTAGCGTGCGACCGCTATGGCCCTTATTCACTTAATTAGGACCGCAGAGAAGGGCTGCCTTCAAAGGTTCCACTTCGATCATATTCTGCTGCTGACTCTAGGAGACACTCGACCCAAATCTTGGCTTCGACGAAAAGGCAGATGTCGTTGAGCCACCTAACTCATAATGCATGAAAGCTCATCATTGGGACTGCCAGCAGGAATAAGGCTATGCTACGACCCCCGCAAAAACAAAAACAAACAAAACCAGCTCTGTATAGAAATCACTATGTAGCTCCGGCTGGCCTGGAACTCACTATGTAGACCAGGCTGGCCTCGAACTCATAAATATCCGCCTGCCTGCCTCCAGAGTACTGGAATTAAAAGTGTGTGCCCTGTCTGTCTGCACAATTTTTGTTGTTTGTGAGAGTGGTAAATGGTTGGATGGTCTCAAATCGGGGAGGGAGCTCCATGTGAATTTACAGCCTTAATAATATCGATTAAGTGTGTGAATCATTGCCTCCTGCTGTCTTTCAGCTCCATTGTGCATTCACACCTCTACTGTGGTATAACTGGCATATAATCCACTAAACACATTTAAAGTTTGTGCAATAAGTTTTGAACCTTGTATACCCATGAAACCAGCACCAAAATTAAGATAGCTAATCCCGCCCCTCGGGAATCCCCCACTCCCACCAACTTCACCTTTTCCTAGCTCAGCTGGCAGTTTTTGTTCACAGCAACACTTTTAAAGACTTTATCTTCTGTATCTTCTTCTTGAAATCACCAACTCCCAACAAGGCAGGTGCAGCTGTAACTTAGGTTCTACCGCCTTCCTTTGACATATTGTATCTCTACTCCTTCTGAGCAAAAAAGCTTTCCTTCCCTCCCTCCCTCCTGTTCAAGGACTCCTGGAAGGCAGACAGTTATTGTAATAATCTTTCCATCATCATACAAACTAGCTGGAAGTTTTGTGGGTTGTTTTTTCTTTTTGAGACAGTGTCTCCTAGCTCCAACTGGCCTGGAACTTGCTATGTACACCAGGCTAGCCTCAAACTCACAGAGATCGCCTGCCTCTGCGTCCCCGAGTGCTGGGATTAAAGGCATGTGTCACCATGCCCGGCTTAGCTGGAAGTTCTTTTAGAACCTCCAATCTGGATGTCCTTTCTTCCTTTGTCTAACTGCTCTGTCAAGAACCTTTAGTGTACTTCTCTTTTTTTAGGAGACATGGCTCATCATGTTTCATCCTCCCAAATTCTAGGATTACAGGCATATACCACCACATCTAGGCTACCTTTAAAACACTTCTGAAATTTTTCATAACATTTATTGATTTATGTATGTGATGTGTTTGGTTGAGGGCATGCATTTACCATGGTGTATGTGAGGTCAAAGGACACTTTGGGAAGTCAGTTCTCACCTTCCACCCGGTGGGGGAAGGGTCTCTTTTTGTTTCTGTCACTCTTCATACTCCAGGTTACCTTACCCATGAGCTTCCAGGTAATTCTCCTGTCTCTACCTCCCATCTGGAATTACAGATTCAAGTCATCTCACCTGGCCTTTTATGGGTTCCATGGATCAAACTCAGGCCATGAAGTGTGCACAGAAAGTGTTTTTACTGGCTAAGCCATCATGTTAGCCCTAGTACCTCTTTATTGATATAAGAATTAACACACTTGGTATTGGTTTCCAACTTTATTCCTTTGTGATCAGAGAACACATGTATTTTGACCTCCTTACACTTACTGAGGCTTGTCTGATAACCTGGCATATGACCTATAGCAGAGAATGTTCCATGTATACTTTGAAGAATGTGTATGCTGCTGTGGGTGAAGCGTACGGTAGACATTTGTTGGTTTTCAATGTTTTCTATTTCCTTGATCTACTGTACTGCTGTTCCATCCACTACTGTAAGTGGAGAATCAAAGGTTCCAATATTATTGTTGAATTGACTATTTCTTCACTCAATTCTGCCAGGTTTTTGTTTCATGTATTTTGGGCTGCCTTGCCAGGATCGTATGTTTATCACTGTTCTATCTTCCTGAGGAGCTGATCTTTTCACAGTGATAAAATGTCTTTGTAGCAACCTTTTTTTTTTTCTTTTTTTTGCTAAATCTGTTTTGTCTAATATTAGTACAGCCACTCCAGCTATATTTGAGCTACTGCCTATATGGTCTACCTTTTTACATTTTTGTCTTTTTGGTTATAAGGCTTTAACAGCTGTGCCAGCTCTCCAGCTCCCTTTTACATTTTAATTTATTTTTGCTCTTTTTGAGACAGGGCCTCCCTGTAGCCCCAGCTGGCCTGGAAATCACTATGTAGACCAGGTTGGCCTTGAACTCACAGAGATCGACCTGCCTCTGCCTCCCAAGTGCTGGGACTAAAGGCGTGTGCCACCACGCCTGGCCCTTTTTACATTTTATATTATCAACTTATTTGTGCTTTTAATATAAAATGTGTCTTATAATACTGCATAGTTAGGTCTTGTTTTTCTTTATAATTCATTTTGCCAATCTTTGCCTTTTGATTTGAGAGTTTGATCGATTCACATTCAATGAAATAACTCTAAAAGTAGGATTTATCTGCCTTTTTGCTCTTGGTGTTGTGTGCCTTGTTTCTCTCTTCATAGACTTCTATATGTGTATGCTGACATGCTTGATCGTATCTGACAGGTCTCTGAAACACTTTTTTCCCTTTCATCAGACTGCATGATGCATGCTACTGTTTTGTACCCTTTTCCCCATTTATGTGCCATGTCTTTTTAAAAATTTTTTGGCTTTTTATTTTAGATACATGAGTGTTTGCCTGCATGCATGTAAGTGCACCCACACATGCAATGTCCACAGAGGCCAGAAGAGGGCACCAGATTGCCTGGAACTGAAGTTACTGACAGTTGTTAGCCACCACATGGGTGCTGGGAACTGAACCCAAGTCCTCAGAAAGAACACTCAGTGCTCTTAACTGCTGAGCCATCTTTCCAGCCTCCCTCCTACCTTTTTATCTTTGCAGAGGACCTGGGTTCAATTCCCAGCACCCACATGGTGGCTAACAACCATCTGTAACTCCAGTGCCAGGTGAATCCAATGCCTTCTGACCTCCATGGGCATTGCACGACATAGGTTCACTTACATGCAGGCAAATACACTAATACATATAAAAAATAAAATTTTTTTAGCTGGGTGTCGTGGCACACACCTTTAGTCTCAGTACTTGGGAGGCAGAGGCAGGTGGATCTCTGTAGGTTCAAGGCCAGCCTGGTCTATACAGTGAGTTCCAGGCCAGCTGGGGCTACAGACACCCTATTTCAAAAAGACCCCCCAAAAAAATTTTAAATAAAGAACTGGAGTTACAGATGGTTGCTAGCTACCATGTGGGTGCTGGGAACCAAACCCGTTCTCTGGAAGAGCAGCCAGTGCTCTTAACTGCTGAGCGATTCTCTAGCCCCCAAAATTTAGATTTCTTAACATAATGGAACAACTTTGGAAACTAAACACTCTAGATTCACCCCTTATTCCTTCACTGTTTCTCTCTTCTCCTTCCTTCTTTGGAGACAGGTTATCACTATGTACCCCAGGCTGGCCTTGAAGGCATTTAAAAACTTATTTACTGTGTGTGTGTGTGTGTGTGTGTGTGTGTGTGTGTGTGTGTGTACAGGCACTAGTGTGGAGCATGTGGAGGTCAGAGGACAACTATTCGGTTTTCAGAGTTTCTTACTCTGCTATTCCCAGAGAACACAATGTCTTCTCAGGAATTCTTTTTTAAAAAAATGGTTTTGTTTACAACCATCTTAAAGTTGTGCCATTAGGCATCCCAGAAGATGGAGGCTCATTTCTCCAGCCTCTAGGGAAATTCAGTCTAGGGGCCATGAGAGAACTTCAGGGTTTTTATTTTGTTTTTCATGGTTTTTAAAATTTATTTTTCTTATTTTATGTGTATGAGTATTTTGCTTGCAGGTATGTAAGTATACCCATGGAAGTCAGAAGAGGGTGTCGGATCCCCTAGAACTAGACCTACAGACCACCATGTGGGTGCTAGAACCAAACCCAGATGCTCTCTACAAGAGCAGTCAGTGCTCTTAACTGCTGAGCCATCTCTCCAGCCCCATATTTTGTTTTTTTAAGAGTCTCACTACATAGCTCTGACTGGCCTAAAACTATGTCGATTAAGCTGGCCTCAAACTTGCAGTGATCCCGCCTCTGCCTTCAGTGCTGGGATTATAGTTGTGTACTACCATGTCCACCATGGACCTCAAGTTCTTTAAGAGAAAGCTACTGATAGCAAATGGTCCTAGCCTGTAAGTCAAGTCCTCTAATGCCATCGAACCTTCCCACTCTCAAGCTGCTAAGTACCTCCCAGCCTGTGACCATGTCTGCTTCTTCATTTCAGAAGCTCTTTTCAACACTGCCCTATATTGGCAGCACACATAAGTCTCCTTCACAATCATGGGTCTCACTCGACCATTTGCACCATGATTCAGACAGTGCACAAGGGAGAAGGGATGGACCAGATTTTGGCAGCTGACATTGTTTCAATGTTTGCAGGACAATCTGTTGCCTTCTGTAATGAATAACATCCTAGGATCTGCAAACTGTGGTCAGATCTGGCTTGTTTTGTGTTGTATGTGTGCTTGTAATAGTTTTCATACATTTTAAGAGTTGAGGGAAAAACAATTTATTGTCTTGCTGCTTAAAGGAAAAGTCTGCCTGCCTCTAGGTGGTATCATAGATTAAAATAACCAGTGATGGCCAAGGAGAGTCAACACCCACAGTAAGACGACAGAGACACCGAGCGGAAAAACACTTGAAATATCATTACTTTAATGCTCCAGGCATTTTAGACATTCATAAAATCACCTTGTTTTAGAAATCATTTCCTCTTAGGTACAGATTCTATGTCCGTGATCAGAGGCATAATACCACTGAATTCTCATGACAGTATCAACATGCTACATGCAACACACTTTGGCACCTCATCTTTGTCTGCTACACCCACAACAGGGCTGAATCCACCCGTCAACACAAAAACTGTTCATGAAAATACTTGGTAACTTCACTGACACTGGTTAGTTCTGTGGATCCCAGCCCATTTTTCGTGCTTTCAGGTGCCCCACACATGTGAGCATCACCCTGAGAAGCTAGCAAAACATGCCGTCAGTGCTTCGTGCACCAGCATCCCCTCCACTGTATCTTACAAACACCGAGGCACTTAAATATTCTTGGCAAATGGACTTTATAATTGCCATAGGAATGAAGTGTGAGGAAAGGGGCTTTTCTCCCATAATTAATAACTCTAATATATATATAGATATTATATTAGATCTATAAACTTGTGTTTGCAATTGCTATCAAGACTATAAACTGCTTATGTAAATGAAAGCATGCTTGATTTTCCAGATGTTGTGAGGAGAAACAGAGAACCTGCTCCGACTCTTGTACTATGCTTATATGTCAACATTTAGTTGTTCTTAAAGAATTGCTTCCTTCCAAAGAGTATTTAAAGCCTTAAATGGTTCTTCCAAGGTAATAATTCATTTGTCTTGCTTTCCCAAGTAATGGCTCAAGGCATAAGACATATTACTGCCTGAGGTTCTGACTAAATTAGCTACAGGTAGAAGGGGGCATGAACTTTTTTATTTCACAGGCGATTATAGCATATAGTTGGCATGAGAACCTTGGTGCTAAAGGCCCTTGAGTCTTACTCCTCTCTCCTGTTCTCGCGAAAAGTCCTTGAGGTAGTCCCTGGGTCAGGCAACTTCTCCTCCATGAGATAAGAAACTAAGGCACAGGGAGGTTACTCGGCTCGTCTGACACGGCAATTAAAGGACAGAGCCACGAGTGAAATCAACATCTCCAAACAAATAGCGCCTCCTCCCCCAGCAACTGGCAGCACTTTACACAGACTAACTATGAAAACTGACTAGAGAGCCAGACACGACCATCTGTGCCAAGGACACCATGGAACAGTATGGAACAGTCCAGAGCCAATCCTACCTGGTGGGAAGTAAATACATAAAATAGTTGAAGCCATGTAAGGAATGAGTTCAACCCTTTACCTTGTTTAATACCTTACTTCCCTTACATAGACAGTATGATTTCATTCAGGTTTCTTACAAAATCTGTCAGGATTCACAGACTTACTAATAACTGAATTCTTAGTCGCTGTAACAGCAGAAACTCCTGAAGTCCCTATGAGTTGGGTCCTCCACGCTTTCCCAGTCACCAGACCACCCAAAATAGCCAAGAACCCAGCACCCTCCACTTTCTAAATGGGTGTGCATGTTCCCAAGATGTGATGGATCTCACTGCCTTTTCAGAAGTTTCCAAACACCAACCCCTCAGCTGTGCTGGGCCTCAAGGACTTACCACTGACTGCTTTATTTTGCTCTGGGTGCAAACTTTGTGATCCATATTCTAGATAAACATAGGCCTTTTATCCTATAATTCCAAATTCCCATCAGTTGGGGCTTTCTTCACCTAACCTCAATGTACACCTTCACATTCTGTCACCCACTGCTGCATGTGCTAATAACCAATCTCGTCATTCTGTTTCCCACCATAAGCTCCCACATCTCATCCTATCTGAGGAAGAAATGCTTTTCTTTCTCTTTTGTAAAAGTCTCACTTGACTGTAGAACATACCAGATAAATACAAATAAAGCAGCACACACATGGATACCAGGAAAAAACATGCTACACTCTGGGATGAAGTGTAGCTTTTGTTGTCTGTTGTGATTTCTGGGCTACTCTGGAAGAAAAGCCTGTTTACTCAGCTCACACGGAACACAGTGACACCTTCCCACTGCTAATGAAGACGTCTCCTGAGACGCCTACAAAATGAGTGGGTCCATGACATGGAAAGCACATCTCGTGAAACACTTTTGTTGACTCTCAGAAGCTGTGCAGAACTTAAAGCCACGTTTTTGTCACTCAGCCTCATTCAAAGGGCACCTCTCTTGTCACCTACAGGCAAAAGCAGACAAAATCTGTCCTGGAATGGAACCTGGTCCTCCAGCTCCTGCAGAAAGTCCTTGGAGCACAAGGAGGTCAGAAATGGGGAGAGCCACCCGTGTCTGGCCACAGCTTTCAGCTAAGGAGGATGGGGAGCGGCATTCTACCTTTCCTAACTCCCAGAGAGGACTTTTACAAAGGCTCAAAAGAGGGAAAAAGTAAAGGAAAAGAGAACTTGCAAAATTGCATTTAGAATTCTGATTAAACCAAAGATAATTGAGAATCATTTCAGAGACATTTCAGATAACAGATATTTCAGAGACACCTACCCACCCAACCCATTAAGTAAAGTAAGATACCATGATTTTTTTTTTTTCTCTCACATGCTTATTTGATGCTTATGGATTCGTCAGACCTGCTGCTTTTGTTTCTAGAACATGCAGAGAACAGCATATGCTGTTTGGTGCTCAATCCACAGGACCCTTGGCAGGTGCTCACCCACAGGCCATCAGGAAGGTGGTAAGCAAGCCTTCACTGAGGGGCTAGCTCACAGCATGAAACCAGAGGCTGTGGTACAAGTTTGTCCAGTTTAGTGGGGCAGTGTCTCAGAGGTGATGCACAGGGAACACACGGCAACCTCCAGAACGCTCTAAGGTCCCATCCGTGTCCCGAACAGTGGGGCTGCATCAGGCAGAGCTAAGGCACTAAGGCTGCAGCAGGTGGAGACAACACTCAGAGGTCCCTGGGCTGCCATCCTCTGGAGGAGGGGCTCTGCTCCCAGGGCCACCTGAGTCAGAATGTTCAAAGGATGAGATCACACTGTACCCAAATCCCCGGTTGTATCCCCTTAGAAGAATGTTCGGCTCTCTCCTCTGAGGGACTGTCTTCAGTTTCCTGAGGTCTCCACAGCACTGCTGACACTGCCACCTGCTCTCTGGCAGTTGCCTCCTTTTCTCGCGTTCTCTCCCTGCATTCTGTTCCCTGTCATGACCCAATAAGGAGCAGTCCAGTCACTTCACGTTCCTCTGAAGCAGGACACTGTCCATTTCCCAAGGCAGCTCTGTGCCTTCCGGTCTGTCACAGCTTGATGAATGCAGCCGGCTGTGGCACCTGCTCCACATCTGGGGGTGGGAAGACACTGGATATGGCTATGTCCACGATGCCCTGGCACAGTTCTGCATAGAGCTTCCTGAAATGCGTTTTTAAATATGTCACTAAGGGTATTCATCAAAGTACAGGCGAAAAATTCTAAAGTTTATTTTTTTTTGGGGGGGGGGTGTTCAACCAAGATCTTCCCTGGAAATTCCATCATGTGAATACCCTTATAAAAATCTCCTCGGTAGGGGGCTGGAGAGATGGCTCAACGGTTAAGATCACTGGCTGCTCTTACGAATCCCAGCACCCACATGGTAGCTAACAATCACCTGCGACTCTAGTTCTATGGGATCTGACACCCTCTTCTGACCTCCATGGGCACTGTACAACATGGGTACACTTACACACATGCAGGCAATACACTCATACACATAAAATAAAATAAAATAAAAAATCTCCTCTGTAGAAATAAATACAGGAGGCACTGCACACAGATAAAACATTTAAAGGAACTATTTAAGTATTTAAGAATGGCCTTACTGTGAGCAAAATTAATTTCTGGTCTGACTGACAGGGAAGACATAAGCACCATCTTGCCTGTCTATGAGGGTGTACATGGAAGGGTGGGCACCACTCAGGGAAAAACCACTTCTTTGGTGGAGAAGACACTGGTGAAGACACCATGGGATTGACAGATAAGCTGGGACTCAGGAAATAGAGAGCAGTCAGACAAAGAATGAATGGCCTTAGAAAAACAGGAAGGAGAGCAGCAAAAGACAGAAGGTGGGGGAGGGGGAAGAGAAAGGGGTTCGTCTATGTGGGCATGTTGGACGTGAGAAAAGGGGCAGTGTGGAGGGAAGAGCGGCCTGTACCAACAGGGCAGAATTCAGGGCAATGGGCTCCAGGGCATCACTTGCTTCAGCAATAGAGCTAGTATCTTGGCCTGATGACCTAAGTTTGATCACCAGGATCAATGTAAAGGTTGAAGGAGAGAACTGATTCCACAAAGCTGTCCTCTGACCTTCACATATATGGTGTGTATATTCTAGAAATAAAACAAAAACTATTCATTTAATAGCAACTAGTGTAGTGAAGGAAATCAGAGGTCATTCAGGGAAAGCCTCTTTTAAAAAAAGCAGGCAAGAGCAGTCACAGGAAGTGATATCCTTGAGCTGAGAGGCAAGGGAGGCAACAGTCTCACAGGCAGAAGGAGTATGGTTCCTGTTTTCTCATTCTGCTCTGGGGAGGATGGACTTCCGGGAGCAGCACAGAAGCACAGATTCCAGTGAGGAGGCTCTTTGCAATACTTCCCCAGTGACTGAAGGTGGTCTGCACAAACAGCAGTGGAAGAGTACAAAGGACAGAGGACTGAGGAGGCCAGAGGCAGGGCCCACGAAGTCTGTGGACAGAACTGAGGGTGGGGAACGGTGACCTCTCCAGCCCCCCCCGGCATGGGTAAGTCTAGAGAAGAAGGCAACGGGGCAGGTGCTATCAGACCCACAGACATCCTGGGGAAGGCCATACAGACACAGGTCTACAACTCCAGAGCTGCATTTGGTGAGCTTTGCCATGAAGTGTAAAGAGATCACATACAGAGAGAGTGGAGCAGAGAGCTGTAGGCCATCCAGAGCTAAGACCTGAGACCCTTGATGAGGAAATCCAGCTTGCCTACAGTCCCTTAGTCATCCCCACCCAGTACACAGGGACCTGAAACCACAGAGGACGACTCAGCACAAGGAAGGCAGCCACATCCAGTCCTGCCATAGGGCCAGGGAGGGGAGGACAGAAAAGGCTGCCGGGCTCAGCCAGGGACTTTTTAAGAAAGGTTTCCTGGAGGAAAAGAAGGCAGCTCCTGTAGGTGGCACCATCTAGAGGACCATGAAGAGGGCAAGGAGGGGGGTACTCAGTGGAGTAGAATTGGTAAACAGCTGGGAACATGTGTGCAGGCATGTGGTGATGGGAGTCATGCAGCCATGAGGGAGCAAGCTGGCACGGAAAATGAGGACGGTGGGAAGACAGTGGGAGGGAGGGGCACTCTGGAGGAGTAGGTCTTTGACAGACGGGGCAGGAAACTCTGGACACACAGCTGTCGCTTTGGAGCACGCCTCCACCCTCAGCCTCCCATGCCACCACTCCTCTAGATCTCTGCTCCAGCCATCACCTCCAAGGGGGCCTTTTGCTAAGTTATGTCCCCTTTAACATCTTTTCTTCTCTGTTAAAGAGCTTTCTCAGTTTGTAACCAAACTTATTTTGTCTTTTCTCTTGCCCACAGTCTTTCCCCAAGGGCAAGGCCACTCAGTACCCAGAATCCATGCCTGGTGTGGTACCTGGCAGGTTAGGCTCTACTGAATAGGCACACATTGGCTACTGGGACTGACAAATGCAAGGGGATCGCATCTATCACAACCCTCAAGCCAGTGGCAAAGGCCTGGCCTACTATGTATAACCCACAGAATCACCTCAGTTTCTCCAAGAGGTAGGCATGGGACCAGGGAAGGGTCCTGATGTGACAGAAGTGCATGTTTGGAAAAGCAAACATCATGGGAGGATTATACCCATAAGGCTTACCCTTACAGCAAAGACTTCCACACAAAGTTCCAGATCATCTGACTACCCTTGTCCTTCATCATTCTCTACATACCAACACCTTTAACAGGAAGGAGATAAGCCCTCCACATCCCTGCCAAGGGCAGGTTCTCCTCAGCTGAGCATCAGCTTCCATAAAACCCAGCACAGACCAAGGTCCTCGTGCCCATCTGAATGCTCTCCCCACTGCCTCTGGTACAGCTGAGTACTATTGCCTCACACTCAAGCTCAGGCTCCATTGTGGCCCTTTCCTGGGGAGACCTTACAGGATCCAGCTCACTCAACTTGCACATGAACATGACCATCACAAGATTTCTCTAACAGTTATTAGTTCAGGTTTTTATTGTTGTTATTTGGAGATAGAATCTCACTCTGTCACCCAGGCTGGCCTCAAACCCATAATGATCCTCCTACCTTAGCCTCCAGAGTGCTGGGATTACAGGTTGATCCACCACACCCAGCTTTGCATTAGTTTTGTTTGAAACCCTCATCAACATATGGGGAAATGGCTCCGCTAAGCCCCATACCAACCAGGGTCTTCCAAAGAACTTCTTTTACTGCAACCTCCTTCCTGACAAAACCAAAGGGTCTATGCTTGAATGTGACAGTCACACTACCCAAAGTGGCAACCAACTTCTCATTGTTTAACACAAGAAAGTACAGGCTTACTGAGCACAAGCAGGGGCGCCGTTGACCTCAATGAGCCAGACCTTCAGCTCCTCATCCACCATGAAGTCGAAGCCAAAGAGCTGGAAGCTCTGGTAAGGGAGGTGTCTGGTGCTGATGGCCGGCTCCACACTCGTGAGGCAGCTCCTGTGGGGGTAAGGGAGAGAGCGCCCTGAGAATGGGGCAGCGGAAACTGAAGGCACACACAGGCTACGTCTGGAAGACTTTATACCAAACATGCATAAAAATCAGTTTCAACTTAATTCTCTTCTTTAAAATTTTTTTTCTTTATTATTTTTATTATTTGTATACGAGTGTATTGCCTGCATGTATGTAAGTGCACCTGTGTCCTACAGTGTCAGAAGAGGGTGTCGGGTCCCCTGAAACTGGAGTTATAGATGGTTGTTAGCTGCCATGTGGGTGCTGGAATTCAAACCCAGGTCGTCTCCAAGAGCAGCTAGTGCTCTTAACCACTGAGTCATCTCTCCAGTCCCATCAACTTAATTCTCTTCTTAAACATTTATCACTAACAGATTACTCAAGAGAAGGCAACTTATCAAACAGCTTGTTAGGAACACAGGCAACCCTTCCTGTTCTTCCACCAAAGCTGCTGGCGCAGACCCCACAGGTAGATGATGTCTAGTCACTGCCATCTCCACCAGATTCTACCACAGCTGTTTATAAGAATTAGGCTAGCACTAGGTGTGGTGGGCAGGCCTTTAAACCCAGCACTCAGGAGGCAGAGGAAAGCAGATCTCTATGGGATCAAGGCCAATATGGTCTACAAGCCAGCTGGGAGACCACAAGGAGACCTTGGCTCAGAAAAAAGAAAAGAAAGAGTTAGGCTAGGGATTTGCCTGCAGCCACCTCCTCAGTGCTGGGATTACAAGTATCAGCTTGTACCACGCCAAGCTTTTTAACATGAGTGCTAGGGATCAAACTCAAGCACTTTACTGAGCCATCTCCCCAGACCACTTCTGTGTATTTTTGCCTTGTGAAAAATAGCTTGTAAAGATCAGAAATGGCAGGGAGAATGTCAGCAGTATTCTCTCTCACCAGCTCTGCCCTCCTGCCAGTTATTGCAAGGGAACATAAAAGAGCAACACCTATTCAAATTCAAAATTGAAACATATCACAGAATTATCAGTAGTGCTATTATCTTTTTTAAAAATTGGAAGATTTTTCTCGGTGTGTCAGCCCACACCTTTAATCCCAGCACTTGGAAGCAGAGGTAGGCAAATCTTTGTGAGATCAAGGCCAGCCTGATCAACATAGTTCTAGGAGTCAGCTGGAGTGACAGGGAGACCCTGTCTCAATAACAAAAACAAAAGAGGGATATTTCAATAACACAGAAAGAAGTTTAAAATTGAGTCTCAGAAACATGTCTAAACACAAGCCAGGTCCACGACCACACCACCCTGATCCTGCCCAATTCCATCTAAGAATGTACCAGAATCTCAGACATGGTTGTTTTTGTTGTTATTTTACGACAGGATCTTGCTCTGTAGCCCTAAGCCAAACTTCAATTTCCTTATCTATAACATTGGGGCTAAAAGTGGTACCTGTTCGTTCCCTTGAGACTGTTCACTGAGATAATTACATAAGATATATCAACATAACTCCTGATACCTAGTAGTAGTACCTAGGAGAAATGTTACTCTTCTAAATAAGCATGTCTTTAATTCATCATTAATACTAATAATCACAAATCTCTTACTTATGAATAGTAACTGTCATCTAGCTGAAGCACCCAGAAAACCAAAGCCATTTCTGTTTTATAAAGCTCTTTCCTGAGCTTTTCCTCAACTGAATGCTGGGAAGCATCTTTGTCTCATGGTGTCTGCTGGTTCTGGGGCTGAGGTATACACTAGAAGGAACATGATTCAGGGAGCTGAAATCCAGCTGACTCAGACGCATCCTCACAGGCAGGCTTTGGCTTGTGACTTCGAAAAAGAACTGAGGGAAGCTGGGCACATGCCTGTAAACCAAGCACTGGGGAGGCCAAGCGAGAGGATAGTGAGTGTGAGGTCAGCCTGGCTACACAGTGTGGTCCAAGTTGACCTGGGGCAACACAGTGAGACCTTGTTTCAAAAAACGAAACAAAATTCCGGAGGACTGTAAGAGGGAATAATGGGCAAGGGTTGAGTTATAACCAAATTCTGTTATTTGCACGAAAATGCCACTATAAAATCTATCATTTTGTACTATCAATACCCACTAATATACAAGATGTAATGACACAGGCTAATCCCAGCACTCAGGAGGTGGAGGTAGAAGGATCTTGAATTTGAGAACACTCTAGAGTACGTAAATTTCATCTCAGAAATAAACAAGGGACTGGAGAAATGGCTCAGCAGTTAAGAGCACTTGCTGCTCTTCCAAAGGACCTGAGTTCAATTCCCAGCACCCACATTGGGCAGCTCACAACCACCTGTAACTCCAGCTCCATGGAATTTGATGCTCTTTTCTGACCTCCACTGGCACCTTCACAAACGTGGCAACACTCACAGACACACATGTACATATAAATATTTCAAAAATAAATCTTAAAAAACAAACAAGAGGTGGAGAGATGGCTCAGAGGTTAAGAGCACTGGCTGCTCTTGCAGAGGACCCAGATTCGGTTCTCAGTACCCACAGAGCAGCTAACAATTGTCTGTAGCCCCAGTTCCAGGGGCTCCGATGTTCTGTTCTGGAGTCCATGGGCACTGCATGCAGGGGTGCACTTACACACATGCAGGCAAAACACTCACACACATAAAATAAAAATAAAACATTAAAAATTAAAAAAAAAAAACAGAAACAGGGACGGGAATGGGGAAAAGAAAAAAAGTGCTGTATTAAAATTTTTAAGCATTCCCTCTATGAGAGAGTATCTTTAAGCATGTTTTGATTAAAATAATTTAGAATATTATAATCAAAAAAGTTTAGAAGTTTGATGAGAGAGAGAAGAGAGAGAGATTCAAGCAACATTGTTCTGACAAAAGTGAGCATTAATGTTTCCATCTGCTGGAAGCACAAGATGAATAGTCCATAGTGAGGAATTCTTCTTCACTGGAGGCTGCAGGCACCACATCTTTTTTTGACTGGTTGGAGTTAGCGGGAGGCCGGCTTGGGGAACTGTTGGTGTGGAAGGGGCAGAACCCCCTGCACTGCATGGAGTGACCAGCAGAGGGAGAGGAAGAGTCAGATAAACCTTTGCTTAAAGTCAGAATTCCTTCTGGGGGAATTTTATACCCCCAGTGCAGACATTCTTACCATCTACAACCCATGAGTCCAAGTACTCAATTATTCTGCTAGACTTTATGTGAGAATACATTAAGGAAAGAGTCACAGTGTCAGGGTGGCAGAAATACTGGAGAGAACAGGGATCCCAGAACATAGCCTCCGGCCAATGACACCCAGCTCACAGAGAAGGCTCACAGTTCCAGGAGGGCCTTAGATCAACAAGATATCCTTGTAAAAACCATGGGACTTGAAATATGATAATTCTAGGCAAATTATAGGTCTAAAATATAAGAAATAAGAAAAAGATGAACAAAAATAAAATCTACAGACTAAAACCTAGATGTTGTGAACTACCAAGGGTTAAACTCTAAATGACAAGAGTGTGCCAGCTATAAATATTTTATATCTTCACTTGTACATGTATAACTTAAAATTAGCTAAATTGTACTGATGAAATGGCTAGCAGGGTAAAGATGCTTGCCTCCAAGACCGATGACCTGAGTTTGATCCCTTGGACCCACATGGTAGAAAAGAACTGACTCCTGACTCCTCAAAGATGACCTCGGACCTTTGCATGCAGTGACCTGTGCGCGTGTGTGCATGCGTGTGTGTGTGTGTGTGTGTGTGTGTGTGTGTGCAGGCGTGCACAATAAAAAAAAGTAAAAATTTAAAAATTCACTAAACTGTATACTTCTTAGTTTTTTGTTTGTTTGTTTTGGGTATTTGAGACAGGATTTCCTTGTTTCCCCAGGTGACCTAGAACTTGCTATATAAACCAGGCTGGCCTCAACCTCACAGACACCTACCTGCTTCTGCCTCCTGAGCACTGGTATTAAGGGTGTGTGCCAACATGCCTGGCTTTAAACTGTATATTTTTTGAATGTTGTATTTAATTTTTAAAAATAGCTAGATTTAGTAATCCATGATAAATGAATACTACCATTAAAAAACTATTTCCAGGCATATTAAGAAATGTATCGAGAGAGAGAGAGAAAAAAAAAAAGACAATAGAAACAAAACTATGCCAAGAACAGGTGAGCTTTTTTTTCTTATATCTGAGACCAAGTCCAGGGCAGTGTACATGTTGGACAAGCACCAAGCCTGCTGTGGTGGCACACACCTTTAATCCCAGCACTTGGGAAGCAGAGGCAGGCCAATCTCTGTGAGATCAAGACCAGCCTGGTCTACATAGTGAGTTCCAGGACAGCTGGGGCTACAGGGAGACCCTGTCTCTAAACTAATTAATTAATTAATTAAAATAGCCTTCAGGAACAGTAAAATAAATATCCTCAGATGACAGAAACACTTAAGAAAATTTATCAGCAGCAAAATTGCTCTTAAAATGCTGCAAAAATATGACTAGAAATGATACCAGAAAAACTCAGAAAAATTTCAGAATTAAAGGATAAGAAAAAGAAATGGTGAATAACGTTTTTCTCCTTTTATTTTTAAAGTAAGTTTCTCAGGGAGTGTATATAGTTTCTTTAACCTTTTAAAAAAATTTTATTTATTATTTTATGTGTATGAGTGTATTGCCTGCATGTAGGTAAGTGCACCCATGTCGTGCAGTGCCCACGGAGGTCAGAAGAGGCTGTCGGATCTTCTGGGACTGGAGTTACGGACAGTTGTTAGCTGCCACGTGGGTGCTGGGATTCGAACCTAGGTCTTCTGGCAAGAATAATCAGTGTTCTTAACCGCTGAGCCATCTCTCCAGCCCCAAGTGTATATACTTTAGTCTTAGGTATCTTTATATCCAACCAGATAATCTATCATACATATGGAAACAGAGCCACTGATAGCAAAGCTAATCACGAGGCACAGCTGTCAATGTGTGCAGATGCAGCACACAGGACAACAATAGCACAGAGGTAGGTTCCTGAAGGTTTGGGCACTTTATTTGGAGTGGGAAAATATTCATTCTAAGAAGCTTGTAAAGGGCTGGAGAGATGGCTCAGTGGTTAACAGCACTGGCTGCTCTTGCAGAGGACCCAGGTTTGGTTCCCAGCACCTACATGGTGGCTCACAAGAGTTTATAATTAGGAGATCGACGCCCTTTCTGGCTTCTGTGGGTACTGCATGACACAGGTACACTCACATACACGCAAGCACAACACTCATACACATAAAAAAAAAAAAATTAAAGGGCTGAAGAGATGGCTCAGCGGTTAAGAGAACAGACTGCTCTTGCAGAGGACCCGGGTTCAATTCCCAGCACTCACATGGCAGCTATGAATCATCCTTAACTCCAGTTCCAGGGGAATCTGAAGCCCTCTTCTGACCTCCACAGCATTGCACGACACGGGTGCACTCACATACATGCAGGTGATACACTCATACACATAAAATAAAAATAATAAATACAATATTTTTAAAAATAAAAAAAGCCATTTATCAAAGGAAAGCTGGAATGGCTATATTAAAATCAGATTACATCAACTACAAAATTAAAAAAATGCTACTGAGACAAAGACAAACTGCACACTGACAGTCAATTCGAGAGCTGGAGAGATGGCTCAGAGGTTAAGAGCACTGGTTGCTCTTGCAGAGGACCCAGGTTCATTTCCCAGCACCCACATGGTGGCTCACAACTGTTCATAACTCCAGTTCCAGGGGATCCAATGTTCTCTTTTGTCCTCTTCTGACAGTGACTGCAAAACACAGGTGCACTTACCTACATGCAGGTAATATACTCATACACATAAACTAAAAATAGATACATTCTTAAACCCCAGTCAATTCCCTAAGAGAAAATAATCCTAAATGTATATACACCTAGCAACAGATCCTCAGACTGCATAGAGAAAAAAGGTAACAAATTGAAAGGAGATATAGATGCATCTGTGATTATTCTTGGAGATTTCAATGCTCTTCCTCAATGCTGAACAGAACAAGTGGAGCAGAAACTCATCAAGAATATTAAAGACAAAAATGACATTATTGCCTTGACCTAATCAACATCTACAGGACATTCTGACCAGCTCCATGTCCTTTCACCTACTCACTAAGACTACATCCTGGGTCAAAACAAAATCTAACAAACCTTTTAAAAATGAAAACTGTGGAAATGGCTCAGTGGGCAAAATGCTTGCCATGCATGCTTGAGGACTAGAGTTTGGATCTCCAGCCCATGTAAGTACTGAGTGGGTATGGCAGCCTGCCTGTAATCCCAGCCTTCAAGAGATAGAGATGGAGCTCTCTGGCGCCTAGCTAGACTAGCTGAATCAGTGAGCTCTGGGTTCAACTGAGAGACCCTGTTACAATATATAAGGTGTAGAGCAATGGAGGAAGACACCCAACATCAACCTCTGGCCTGCATGTGCACACACCGTTGCTCATACACGAGCTCACACACATGTGAACACATACACACGCCACACATACCTACACATGTAAAAAATAAAAATGAATAAATAAAACAAAAATGAAACCATATACCACCACTATGATCATAGTGGAATTACTGGGAAATCCACAAGTATGAGTATTAAGCAAGAAATTTTATATTACATGTGAGTCAAGGATGAAATCATTAGGGAGTTTAAATGATTTTAATTTTTAGGGGCTGGAGAAATGGCTCAGTGGTTAAGAGCACTGACTGCTCTTACAGAGGACCCAGGTTCGGTTTCCAACACTCACATGGTGGTTAACACCATCTGTAATTCCAGTTCCAGGAGATCTAACACCCTCCTCTGACCTTCATGGGCATTACACAACACAGATGCACTTACATACATGCAGGCAAAACTCTCATACACATAAAAATAAAAAATTAAAATAAAAAAACCATTTTGATATGCCCAAAGTAAAAATTCAGCCCCATGTAATTTGTGCAATGCAGCAGGAAAACTGAGGCATTGAATTGTTATTGTTGTTTGTCTTTTTAAAAGGAAATTTCTCAAATCAATTATTTAACCCTTACCGTAAGTAACTAATAAAGGAAAAAAAAAACAAAAAAACAAAGAGAAGGGAAAAAATAACAAACAAAGAAAAAATCAAAGACACAGAAAACATGTTTTAAAAGCCACAAGTTGAGTTTTAAAAGAATGAGAAAAATAAGCTGGGCATGGTGGCGCATGCCTTTAATCCCAGCACTCGGGAGGCAGAGACAGGCAGATCTCTGTGAGTTCAAGGCCAGCCTGCTCTACATAGTGAATTCCAGGACAGCTGGGGCTACAGGGAGACCCTGTCTCAAAAACACCAAAAAACACCAAAAAAAAAAAAAAAGAATGAGAAAAATAATACTTTAGTCAATCTGTCTATATAAATGAGATAGAAATTATTAATAACTAGAACAGAGTGACATCATTACAGATCCTATAGATATTAAAATGAAAATAAACATTATAAATAATTTTTGCCCATAAATTGGGCAAATGAAGTGTAACAATTCCTTAAAAGGCATAAATACCAAAGTTATTTCAAGAAGAAACATACAGGCCTGGAGAGATGGCTCAGTGGTGAAGGGTACCCACATGGTGGCTAACATCTGTCTCTATGCAACTCCAGTTCCAGAAGAATCCAATGCTCTCTTCTGACCTCTGCGGGCTCTGTATGACAGGGGTGCACTCACACACATGCAAGCAATACACTTGTACACATAAAATTAAAATAAATAAAATATTTTAGAAAGGGCCAGGCATGGTGGCACATGCCTGTAACCCCAGCACTTGAGAGGCAGGCAGATCTTTGTGAATTCGAGGGCAGCCTGACCTACATAGTGAGTTCAGGGCAGCTGGGGCTACAGCAAGACCCTGTCTCAAAAAGACCAAAAATTAAATTAAATTAAATTAAAAAAAGAAGAAATATACAAAACAAGTTACAACTGAGTTACCTTATTATATGTTTGATTTGTAGTAAGATACTACTTTCCAAGGTAATGTTCAAAGCACTTGTCAGGTACTGATTGAACTCCTCAAAGAACATTTCATTCCCTTCTTCATATTTCCCATAGTTTTTTGAGTACTCCTTTTGAATGCAGTGATTGGTCAAATGGCACGTCTTGTCTCGGAAATTATCAGCATGATATGGTTCTGAAGCAGTTCGAAGCACACCTTCTTTATAGAGGTAGATGTTATACTGATGGTCAACCAGAACCCAGCTTCTGCAACTCAACAAACAGTTTTATTCAGATCATCCCAAGTTTCTTACATATAATCCTTATACCTAGAATTTTTGTTGGAATGGAGAAGGAGGAAAACAGGGGAAGACTCTAAAGATATATAAGGCAAATAATAAGTTAGCCAAAATAGTGGATTAGCACCATCATGAGGCAAACAAAATATTTCACCATAAATAATGAGGGACTTGAATTCCTTTAAGAAATATATAATTGAGGCTGGAGAGATGGCTCAGCAGTTAAGAGCACTGGCTGCTTTTGCAGAGGACCCGGGGTTCCCAGCATCCACATGGTGGCTAACAACCATCTTTAACTCCAGTTCCAGGGGAAATGACGCCCTCTTTGACCTCTGCAGGCACTGCATGAGACAGGTGCATCTACCTGCATACATGCATAATACTCATACACATAAAAAATAAAAATAATATTTCTAAAAGAAATACATAATTTTGAAGAGATATGGCTAGGTTTGAGGTTAACTGATGATACCACAATATGCCACCTTTGCCTTTAAGTATCTTAACAGGAAGAGTGTACAGCTTGAAGCTAATCTGATACAGGACTGATACTCAAGACTCAGAAGCCATTACAAAGGCATCAAGGAGATAATGTGTGCTGATGAGCCAGGTCAAGGGCAAACTGGGAAGAGGGTGCTAGCTTTAGAAAGCTCCATACAATCATGACAGCGCTCTTTGCTCAAATCTTAAAATCAAGATAGGTGAGGTGCCAAATTCATAAAATATTATGCAAACAACAAAGAACAAATTATCTGGCAGGGTCACGTGGTGTCTTGTGTCTGAATTATGTGTTCCGTGTATT
>NW_008344179.1:604615-626365 GCF_000622305.1 Nannospalax galili | reverse complement strand
TCTCTCTCTCTCTCTCTCTCTCTCTCTCTCTCTCTCTTTCTCTGTGTGTCTTTATAGAGGACAGGAGTTAACCTCTAGTGTCTTCCTCAATCTCCGTAAGCCTTGTTTTTTGAGATACTTTCTCAATGAACCTGGAGCTCACCAATTAGACTAGATTGGCTAGTCAGCAAGCCTCAGGGACCCTCCTGTCTCTGCCTCCCCAGTGTTGGGGTTACAGGTGTGCTCTGCTATACCTGGGTGCTAGGAACCTGAACTCAAATCCTAATGCTTGTGCAGCAAGCACTTGACTTCCCAGCGCCATATGTAAGCAATACCCATATACACACTCTGTTCTCTTCAGACCACAAATAACTTTTATAAACAGAAAAGCCTATGTGATATATACATAATCTTAGTAACATTTCCTAGGTAGAAGAAAAACAGTAATGAAAGCAAAAAATGAGGTAGGGACCAGCAGCTGTGCTGGGCTGCACTCAAGTGTGGCAGCATACCAGACACAGCCACATGTATCCCCTTCTCTCCAAACTCTAGTTTTCAAATGAATGACAAGCTCAGCTGGGGACACTGAAGCATTACCGAATGTCAAACTTGCGGTGACCAGGCTCAAGAAGCAGAGGGTGCTCAAGATACTTCTGGATTACATGTACTTGGCCCTGGTTGTCTATGAAATCCAGGAGCTCAGAAGCCTCCGAGGAGATGAGGATGCCTTCGCCTAATGGAACAAAAGCAACACAAAACTAGCCCTGCTCACTCCAAAGGAACAACTCCCTTCAAAGCCAGGAAGGAAAGAGCAGAACCAAACCACAGGAGGGTTCACTGGCCTGCTCCCTCCCTCCCTCCCTCCCTCCTTCTCCCTTCTCCCTACCTTCCTCCCTCCTCCCACCTTCTCCCTTGCTGCCTCTCTCCCTCCTCCCACCATCTCCCTCCCTGCCTCCCTTCATCTCTCTCCCTTCTCCCTGCAAGGATTATCCCTTGAATCATACAGTATTTTCAACACTACCTCATCAGGCCATGACATTTCAGGGAGTTTACCCTTGCTTCCATATTACTTATTTTGTCTGTATATGTGTGCAAGTGTGCCATAGTGTGTGTATGGAGGTTGGAAGACAACTTGCAGAAGGTTTTCTCCTTCTACCATGTAGGTCCTGGGGATTAAAACTATACTGTCAGGCTTTGCAAGCACCTTTTCCCACTGACCAATCTCTCTGGCCTGAACTCTCCATTTTACAAAGTTTCTGAGTACTTGAAAAAAAGTCACTGTATCATTTGTCACTGGCTACAATAAACCTATACTGTCTATGGGAGGCAGAGGCAGGCGGATCTCTGTGAGTTTGAGGCCAGCCTGATCTACATAGTGAATTCCAGGCCAGTTGTGGCTACAGGGAGACCCTGTCTCAAAAAGACCCTCTTCCCCCTCCCCCTTCCCCCCGAAAAAAAACCAACCACCTATACTGTTATGATCACTTTTTCTTATGATTCTAACATAATATCCTATAAAAATTTAAGGATTATTAGGGCATCTAGGCAAAAAGATTAGGACATGAATATGAAGTGATGTGCCCTGTAGCACTGTAATAGAGAAAACAGGACACATGCAAATTGTCCGTTAACTGGAATGAGTGACATAGCCTTTTTAACACTTGAATTGAAAATCCATTCTCGTAAAGTGTACAGTGCAATGAGTTTTAGTATATTTGGGAGTTCCTCAGTTAAGACTAGAATGTCATTTTAGAACGTTTTTTCATCTCCCAAAACTCTGTAGCTATCGCCCCCTCTTCACATGAGCCCCTAATGACTACTTACCTGCTGCCTCTATGAATCTGTGTCTTCTGCACAGTTCATATGAACCACGCCACATAGTATATGGCCATTTGTGTTCAGCTAATTTCACAGCCTACAGATTTCAAAGTTTGTGTCATAGAACAAAAGTTTTATTTTGAGGAGGCGTAATTTCTCAGCTCTCGGTATTGTGATCACATTATTGGTATCATATTTTAAACCCCCCCCCCAATTTTATGGTTTTACCTTTTATATGCACTATGATTTAGGTCTGGCTTAAACTATGTTTGAATTGGCTTATCTTCTTTTTCCTATGAATATGTATCTTATATAGCACCATTTGTTGGAAAGTTTATCTCTTTCTTGGCATGTATGGTATGCATATGAGTGTGCATGTACACCTATGTGCAGGTATGTGGAGGTCCAAGGTTGAGGTCAGGCTCTTCCTTGATGGCTCTCTATCTTATATATTGAGGCACATCTTTCACTGAACCCAGAGCTTGCTATTTTGGCTAATCTGGCAAGTCAGCTTGGCCTAAGGATCCTTTGCTGTTCCCTGTGCTGAGATTACAGGAGGGCTGACACACCCACATCTTCCCAACCATGTCTTTCATTACTGAATGCTGTGACAGCTAGTGTTCACTGTCAACTTGATAGAATTCAGAATCACCTGGAAGACAGGGTTTCTGGGCAGACCTATGGGGAACCATCCCTGAGTATATTAATTGAGGTGGGAAGACCTATCTTAACTGTGGACAGGACCATTCCCTGGGCAAGGGATTCTGGACTGTACAGATGGAAAAGAGGAACTGAGCTACAGGCACGCATTGCTCTTTCTGACTGCAGAGGTTAACATAGCCAGCCACTTCAAGCTCCTGCTGCCTTGACTTTACCACCATGATGGACTGCACCTCGAACTGTGAGTGAAAATAAACTCTCTTCTACTTCTCAGTGCACCATCCCTTTGCCAGTACATCAGTGTATAGAGTTCTACAGTGATGTGGTAGACCTTAGTATTACCTAATGGATGGAGTAATTCTACTTTATCTTTCTAAGATGATTTATGACACGCTACGGCCTGTAAAATTCCATCTGAATTTTAGAAGCTTTATGTCTACAAAAAAGCCCTGCTGAGATCTTAATTGGAATCACATTAAACCTATACACCAGTCTACAGTAAACTGACGTATTTGCTGCGCTGAGTTCTGCAGTGCATGAATGTGGCATGTCAATCATTTCAGGCACTTCCGATTGTTCACAATCATCCTGTCACTTTCAGTGTTCTGAGATGCCTTACGCTTTGTTGAGCTTCCACCTTAGCATCCCATTTTCACTCAGAGGATGTACACGGGGCATAATGGTTTAATTTTAGTTTCTACATATCCATGTTAGCATATGGAAAAGCAGCTGATCACTAACTGAACCGGGCTTCACCCATTTATAAAGGCAATAAGAAAAAATAAAAATAATTACGTTGTGAAATAAGACAGTAACTTTTCCATTTCCCTTTACTGCCATGTGCATTATGTGATTTGTTTTTTTTTGGTCTTTTTGAGACAGGGTCTCCCTGTAGCTCCAGCTGTCTGGAACTTGCTCTGTAGACCAGGCTGGCCTCAAACTCACAGAGATCTGCCTGCCTCTGCCTCCCCAGTGCTGGGGTTAAAGGCGTGCGCCACCACGCCTGGCTGTGATAAGTTTTTTAAAGTTATAAAATTATACCTATTTGTCCCCCATCCTGTGCTATTTCCCACTGTCTCCCTGACTAGATTGTGGGTCCATGAGGTCAAAGGGTCACATCTGCCTCTTTTATTCCTGAATCCCCAAACACACACTCATTCACTCACTCACTCACTCATTCATTCATTCATTCATTCACTGAGTACATATACTAAAACTCTGATGGGTGCCAGTTGCTGTCTTGGTGTGGGCTGAGAGTGTAGGGCAGAGATGTAACATGGTCTGATAGCATTCTAACAGGATCTCTGTTAGCTGTGTTATATATAAACTCTGGATAATGGCTCAGGACCAGAGGAAAGAGAACAGTGCTCCAGGTGAGAGGTGATGTGGCTGCAGATCACAGATGGACTATGAAGATGGTGACCAGTAGCTAGATACTAGAGAGAGTTTGAACTCTGAGCCAACTATCCCAAGTATGTAATAGGCATGATATTTGTTTAATGGGTATAAAAGTCATGTTTTGGTCTAATCATTTCATTTTGTAGTCCTTTCCTCTCCAAAAGCTTATAGATACTCTCATCTCTTCAACTCTTAAAATTCTTTGACATTTTCATCTGTTTACCACTGCCTGCTTAGCAACCCGTGTTGTCTTGCTATAGGGCCCAGGGACCCTGAGATGTCCCAATGGCATCCTGACCCCCAGCTCACAATAGGGAACACCACAGATGCTTATTTCCTCTTCCAAGCCCTCCATGTATCAAAGAACCAAACTGGAAGACAGCACTTGAGAGGAATCACAAGAGAGAAAGAGAGGCACGTGAGGTACCTGACTTGTGGCAAGAGTCCACCCTGCCTACTTTCAGGAGATTCAGCATGATGCCTTCCTGTCTCATGGTTGGTAAAAAACGTTGAGGGCCACTGGACCAGGGGCTACCAAGCCAGATCGTCTTCCAGGCAATGAAAGGAGTAAATTCAAGATGGAATAGTTTTTAAAAGATAGTAGTTATAGAGGGAGACTGGGCTTGTTACACTGGAAGCCATTTCTATTTTAAGTCGGAGTTAATACTATAAGCCTCACCCCTTTCTACATACCCATTCCACACATTGCGTGCCTGTGTGAAGGGTACAGAGCAAACAAGACAAAGTCTATGTTACATGGGGTTTCTAATATGGTGGGGAGAGGGACAATGTGTGTGATATGGTCCTAGGAAGAAGTTAACACGTGTGAGGTAAAGACACAAAGCAGTGGGCATGGAGGCTTCTTTCAACCAGAAAAGCCTCGGAAAAGGCAACATGTGAGCTGAGAGAGACAGAAAACCATCTACTTTAGGCAACATCTAGGGATAGAGACAAACTTATCTGAGAATGTGAGGAGCCCCGAGGCAGTCTTTGTGTCTACAGCACAGTCAGCAAGGCCAAGAAGAGGAGGTGACTTCAGAGATATGAGAAAGTGTACAATGGGGTGGACTCCCATCAGGACTCTGGAGTCATCCTAAAGGCAGGAAGCAACATGATGGATTTGCATTTTGAGGACAGCTGGCTGAATCGCACTGCAGTAACACTGGTTAGAGACAGTGGTGGCTTTGATTCAAGGAGGGGGTCAGTGGGACTGTCAAGAATCTAATCCTGGATGTATTCTGAACCCAGCACCAGCATGACATTAGAGCCTTTGGTATAGGTTGTAAAGAAAAGGGCAATAAAGGAGAAATTCAAGGTTTGGGGCACCAGTAAGGTGAACAGTAAAGTCATATGCTAATTAGGAAGTATGGAAGAGGAGCAGGCTTCGGTGGACAAGCAGAAAGGAAATGGAAAGGTCTGGATCAGACACTTAAGTTTGAAATGTCTTTGGAGACAGCAAGGATATGGCTGAATCCAGAGCTTAAAGAGAAGACCTAGAGGAAGAGAAACATTCAGGAAGATAACAGATGGTCTTTAAAGGGCTGGGGCTGAAGATCAGTTGGTAGAGTGCTTGCCTAACATGCACAAAGACCTGGGTTTGATTCCCAGAACTACATAAAATCAGGTGTGGTGGTGTACATCTGTAATCCCAGCACTCAGGAGGCAAAGGCAGGAGGATCAGGAGTTTAGGGTCATCCTCAGCTTCCTAGACAGTTCAAGACCAGCCAGCCTAGACTACATGAGACTGAAATTTTTTTTTCTTCAGAAAAAACTGAACATGTTCTTTAATTGTGATGATTCAGAGTAGAGTCATTCATCTAAATACATTAAGGACTAGAGAGATGGCTCAATGGATAAAGACATCTGCCACCAAGACTGATGACATGAGTTCAATCCCTGGGATACACACTGGAGAGACCCAACTCTGCCAAGTTGTCCTCTGACCTCCACATATGCACCGTGGCATGCACACACCCCTTTTCATACACAATCAATCAATCATCAATCAATCACCAAAACCCAACACACCACTGAGTGCAGTGCAACAGGAACATGCAAGGAACAGAGGAAGGGCAGCAATGGCCACTCACCTTTGGCACCAGCTGATGACTTAGCAATCCAAACGTTGCCCTCCTCATCCTCTTTCTTTCTGTTATAAGAAGCTAAGAAGAATTCTCTCTCATCTGTCCTTGAGTTACTGACTGGCAGCTGGATTCCATTCTGTGCCGGAGCAACTGGGGTCTTGAGGTTAGTTGGATAAATCACATAGGACTCAGGGAACCACGCACAGGACTCGGACAGTTCTGGACTGGTCTTGACTAGCCTGGCAGATGACAGAGGGTCAGTCTCTGTTTTCAGTGAGCTTTGACCCTGCTCAGAAAGGCTGCAGCTTTCTCCCAAAACTTTTCAAGGGTGGGGAGGGGGGACCACCCAGCTAGGTCTCCTCTCTGATTCTCTGTTTACTCTTGGCCTCCCGGGATAGACCGCTAATGCACCTCGCTGGTGTGTTGTAAAAGGTATGTTCCAGTTAATTTAAAAGGCTTGTGGTGGGCTGGGGACGCAGCTCAGTTGGTAGAGTGCTTGTCTAGCTTGCACAGGCCCTGGGTAATCCTTAGCACCAAATAAACCAGGCACATGCCTAGAATCCCAGCATTCAGAAGGTGGAGGCAGGAGGATCAGAAGAAGTTCAAGGTCATCCTCATGACCAGCATGGGCTATATGAGACCCTGTCTCAAAAAAACAAAACAACAAAGCTGGAGAGCTTCTCAACAGTTAAGAGCACTGGCTGTTCTTGTAGAGGGCCCAGGTTCAGTTCCCAGCACCCCCATGGTGCTTAACAACTATAACTCCAGTTCTGTGGGGACCTATAATTCTAGTTCCATGGGATACATAAACATACACATAAAATAAATAAATAAATAAAAATTTTAACAGCCAAAAAAAGGGGAGGGGCTCAGAAATTTAGATCTTTTTAAATGTATCTGTATGGAAACAATGTAATCCTAAAACTGACACCTTTTCACCAATATGTTGTATCTAGACAGACCCACAGTACAAAAATGAAGTGGAAAGAGAAGTAAATATTTGGATAACTAGCAAAAATACTATTTGGTCCAAGTATCTAGAGGAGAAAAAAACCACTAAGCCAACTACTTAGTCTACTTGTATACTTCATCTAAGTTATCTACATACTATTATTAAACCGTTTATTTCTAGCTTTTAGCTCAGTGACGGAATAAAGAAGAAATCCTTCTAACAAGACACAGGACCTCAGTGGACCTAGCACAATGCCTTCTGCTCTCCAAACAACATTAACACCACAGAAGATAAAGCCAGCCCCTGGCAAGGCCCTTCAACACAAGGGCTTCCCTTGAACTGCTCTCTAATCAGAACCACAGCTGGAAGTTCAGGAATCTGTTTCACAAATGAAGAACTGAGTCACAGAGATGTAAAGTTCCAATATCACAAATGTGTGAGGACCAGCCAGGATGCAAGCACCAAACTCCGAAGTCCTAGCTTTCACCTTACCCTAACCCCCAGCAACTAGAGCAGGCAGGCCTAGTCAGGACAGGTGCAGGCCTTCTTTTCACTAAGCTGTACTCTCTCTTCTGTCTAGAACAGAACTGCTCATGTGAGGTTTGTACTAAGATTTAGCTCTAAAACCCAGTCTGTGAGCAAACAGCAAAAATAACATTTAAATTAAGATTTAAAATAAAGTGGCAGAGAGATGGCTCAGTCAGTAATGTGCTTGCCATGCAAGCATGAGGACCTGAGTTTGATCTTCAGAACTCACATAAAAAGCCACATGCAGTGGCACACTTGAAATCCCAGTGCTGGGGAGGGAGAGGGGAGAGAGGCAGACCCCTGCTGCTCAATGGCCAGACAGCCTACCCTAATTGGCAAGTTCCAGACCAGTGACAGACCCTGTCAAGAAAAAAGAAGTACATGGGGCCTGAAGTACACCTGAGATGTTGTTCTCTGGCCTCCACATGTATGCTTACCTGCATACACACAAACACGCACACACATAAAAAAGATTCTAAATAAAGCCATTCTGAAGGCAACATAATTTGAAAGTTCCTTCCACCTAAAGAGACTAAGAAATATAAATTTCTAGCTCCTAAATATTCTGCACTACATTGTCCCTTATGGTGGTCACTGGTCACATGCAGCCACTTTGAATGCAGGCCAGTGAGCCTCAGGAAGTGAACCGTAAACTGTATCTAATTTTAAACAGGAAAAAACAATGCACCATCATATTTCTCCATTAAGCACAACTTTATTGATTTAGTGGGATGGCATTTACTTGTTCGCGTCATGTCCATGTGTCATTTCTAATACAGCACACAAAAGCATCTTGTTCTATTGAGGGACAATAGATTAACTAGCTCAAGCATGCTTTTCTCTGTGCATTGATGAAACATAATGTTTTTAATAAAGAGAACATGAGTTACAAAATAGTTATGTGACCAGAAGTGGTACCTAAGGTGGAATCTATTTTCCTAGTTAAAAAACTAAAGTACTGAAGCCAGTATGGTGGCACACACCTTTAATCCCAGCACTTGGGAGGCAGAGGCAGGCGGATCTCTGTGAGGATAGCCTGATATACATAGTGAGTTCCAGGTCAGCTGGGACTGCTGCTGGGAGACCCTGTCTCAAAAGACAAGTATTGACAAAATTTTAAATATAAAATTAAGGCATAATACTATGAAAAACTGAGTAGGGACACAGAAGCTAGGACAATGACCAAGGCAGTACAGAGAAAATAAGTAAATGAGAGTGCAGGAACATTGTGCCACAGATTCAAGGACTGCCACCTGCTCTGAGCACAGAAAGATGAAATGGAAAAGTGGTCTGTTCTATAGCGCAGATTTGTTTCAGCAAAGACTATTTGATAAACAGTCTTCCCTCACCATTCAATTAATGAACAAATCAAATTAAATCACAAACATCTAACAAAAGCATTTTAAAGACATTTTTTAACCCTGCAGTGCTGGAGACAGAACCCAGGGTCTCTTCACAGCTAGGCAAGTGCTCTTTGACTGAGGTACATGCAGTCCAGGTCTCCCAGTAAGCTTTTAACAAGACCCAATCTTGGAACTTCAGTCAGCTATAAAATGGCTTGAACTTTTACACAAAAAGAAAAACATTGTGGATGCATAAATATGAATAAATTATTTTAGGGAAAAATGTGAAAAGATAGTTTGTAAGTTTTATAGTTAAGCCACAAATAGCCATTGACTACAAATTCTAACAACATCAAAAATGGATTGAAAAATTTTTTAAATATTAAATGGAGCTGGGCACAGTGGCGCATGCCTGTAGTCCCAACACTTGGGAGGCAAAGGCAGGAGGATCTCTGTGAGTTCAAAGCCAGCCTGATCTACATAGAGAATTCCAGTCCAGCTGGGGCTACAGAGAGACCCTGTCTCAAAAAGACAAAAAGTTTTCCATAGCTTCAGAGAAGTTACAACAGAGTAGATGCTGCTCAATTAATACTTTGGACATACTTATGTGGAAAAGCATTGTCAAATCACAGCCTAAAAAACATGGAACTCCCAATGTTGGTATTTGTTAATATTTGACATCAAAGAATTTCATCCATATGTAAAAAATTATTTTGTATATCCTAACATACAAAACTTCAACAGGTTAGGTTAAAATGTAGATTTGCTGGAATTTTAGTAGACTGTAGTAGTCTTTCTTTTTTCTTGTTTTGGTTTTTTGAGACAGGGTCTCACTATGCATCCCTCATTGGCCTCAAACTCAGAGATCTGCCTGCCTCTGCCTCTGCCTCTGCCTTCTGAGCACTGTGATTAAAGATGTGAACCACCACACTCCACCTGACCCTTTCTTTTCTTTTCTTTTCTTCCTTCCTTCCTTCCTTCCTTCCTTCCTTTCTTTCTAACCTCACTCCAGGGTATGTTACATATTGGAAACATACTGGAAACATTTGCTTTCTTGCCCTGTATGATACACACCAAATACATTTAGCTTCTCAGCTTTCCGAAACAAACTCTATATAAAGTATCATAGCTACAGTTGCCTAAATGGCTCAGTATACACTTGCGACTGTTACAATGATTCACCAGTTTATGAAACTGTTGGGAAAGAAAAAGAAAAACACAGAAGTCAGTTAATTTATTGACACTGTTCTCTGCCAATACTGATGGAGAGATGAAAGTTTAACTGTACTGTTTACACCAATTCGTATTTTCTTGAACTAGAAGGAACATTTGTCAAATCATTATTTCACTCAATAAGCTATTACACTTCATTCAATATTCATATTTTTTGTAAATGGCAGCATGATATCATCTCCTATATATCCACATTGCATGCACGCAAGCTAAATTTCAGCTCCAGTGAGAGAAAAGAAGACTTTATGATCTAGCCATACAGGTGTGATAGTGTTCCAATTTTATAATTAATACAATTAATAGTAATGATTTTCTACACATTTTATCATGCAGTAATATGCAGATGATTTTTAACTATAATAGGATTATGACTGTTGCTGGAAAAAACTTTAATACTCCAAAAGTAACAGAGTTTTCTTTTTATATTTATTTATTTATGTATTTATGTATTTATTTATTATTCTTTTTATGTGTATGAGTGTATTGCCTGGATGTATGTGAGTGTACCCGTGTTATGTAATGCCACGGAGGTCAGAAAAGGGCTTCGGATTCCTCTGGAACTGGAGTTAAGGACGATTCATAGCCACCATGTGGGTACTAGGAATTGAACCCAGGTCGTCTGCAAGAGCACTCAGTGCTCTTAACCGCTGAGCCATCTTTCCATCCCCTTTATTTATTTTTATTTTATGTGTATGAGTGTATCACCTGCATGCATGTAAGTGCACCCATGTCACACAGTGCCCATGGAAACGAGGGTGTCAGATCCCCTAGAACTAGAGTTATAGATGATTGTTAGCTGCCATGTGGGTGCTGGAAATTGAACCCAGGATCTCTGCAAGAGCACCCAGTACTCTTAACCATTGAGCCATCTCTCCAGTCCTAGAATTATTTTTCAATATGTTGAATACCCTCCTTGAATCCCATATTAAAAATACTAACGACACAAGAGTTGGAATTTACTTAATTTGGACTAGTTTTGCAAATATTTTCATTTTTGTTTCAAAGCCAAATAAACTCTTCTGGAAAAAAAAAAGAGTCTGTTTTACCAATGTGTACATGAATATTAAAGGAAATTGCTTTAAAATGTTTTAAATTTATTTATTTTCATTTCATATATATGAGTGTTTTGACTGCATGTATGTAAGTACAACTATGTCATGCAAAGCTCACATATGCCAGAAGAGGGTATCAGATCCCCTGGTCCTGGGGTTACAGACAGAAGCAAATGTTTTCAGTATGTACCATATGTTCAAATGTGGGTGCTGGGAACCGAACCCAGGCAAGTCCTCTGCAAGAGCAGTCAGTGTGCTTAAGCACTAAGCCATCTCTCCAGCCCTTAAATTACTTTAAAAAACTTTTTGTTTTAATTTGATTTTTTTTTTTTTTTTTTTTTTTTTTTTGGTTTTTTTGAGACACCGTCTCCCTGTAGCCCCAGCTGTCCTGGAACTCACCATGTAGACCAGGCTGGCCTTGAACTCAGAGGGATCTGCCTGCATCCATGAGCCACCACGCCCAGCTTTATTTTTATTTGTATGTGTATGCGTGTATATAAGTGCACCTGTGTCATGCAATGCCATCGGAGGACAGAAGAGGGCACCAGATCTCCTGGAACTGGAGTTGTTAGCCACCATATAGGTAGTAGGTGTTCTTAACTGCTGAGCCATCTCTCCAGCCCCCCAAAATTACTTTTTATATTCAATTCAATTACTGAAAAATTTTTATGTACTTGGAACAACTTAGGTATGTAAATCTACTTTTCCTTTGTTTATTGTTTGCTTGTTTTATTTTTTGAGTCTTCTGTAACGTAGGCTTACCTCAAACTCACTATGTAGTAGAGATGAGCTTGAACTCCTGATCCTCCTGACTCCACTTCCCAAGAGATGGGATGATAGGCGTGCATCACCATGCATAGTTTTTATTTTTAAAAAATATTTTATTTTTATTTTATGTGTATGCATGTATTGCCTGCATGTAGGTAGGTACACTCGTGTCGTGCAATGCCCACAGAGGACAGAAGAGGCTGTCAGATCCCCTGTAACTAGAGTTACGGACAGTTGTTAGCTGCCATGTGGGTGCTGGGATTCAAACCCAGGTCTTCTGCAAGAACAGCCAGTGTTCTTAACTGTTGAGCCATCTCTCCAACTCCATAGTTTTTATTTTTAAAACTATTTTATTTATTTTTATGTGTATTAATGTACTGCCTTCATGTGTGTAGGTGTACTGGTATCATTCAGTGCCTGCAGAGGTCAGAAGGCATCAGATTCCCCTGGAACTGGAGTTATGGATGGTTGTTAGCTGCCACGTGGGTGCTGGGAATCGAACCCGGGCCCTCTGTAAGAGCAGTCAGTGCTCTTAATCATTGATCCATCTCTCCACCACAGTTTGTGTGTGGTGCTAGAGCTCAAACTCAGTGCTTTGTGCCTGTTGGATTGTCATTCTACCCAATGAGCTACATCCCCAGCCCTAAATCTACTTCTTCAATCATAAATTCTTATGTGTGACTAAAGATCAAGGGTTTCTAATGAAAATTTAATGTCAGAACTAAGATGTGATGCAAATTTAAAATATACATCAGCTTTTGAAGACTCAGAATGAAAAAAATTAAATATATCATTAATTTTTATATTAATGACATGTAAAAAAAACCAATATATTTTAGAGGGTTTTTTCTTCCTTTTTTATGATGCTGTGGATCAAATACAAAGTTTTATACCTGCCAGGCAGGTATTCAGCCACTAAATTATACCCTTACCCCAATATTTGGATTTATTTGGTTAAATAAAATACACTGATTTAACAGCACCTGTTTCTTTGCAATTACTGTCTTAGAAAGTCTAAAATTACATGTGTGGCTAGCATGCTATTTCTGTTGGGCAATGCTGGTCTGTAAGATGACCTTGGTTGGAAGTCCTCACTTCCTATACAGAACACAGCCCAAGCTCTACACAAAGTCTTTTGTGGTTATTCAATTCCTGGAGCAGCCTGTATGGTGAGCAATTGTAAATCCAGGTTTATCCACATCTGTGAGGGAATAACACCCACAAGAGAAAAAGAAAGCATGTAACCCTGTCAGGACAAAAAAATCCTACAAGGGCTCCAAGGCTGTAGCAATGGGTTGTTGATAAATTTCTGATACTCCCTGAAATAAGAAAGAAGCCAGCTGTCCAGGGTCCAGCACAGAACCCCATCGAGGCTTTGGGAGGCATGCCCAGTCACATATGCCCCATCTGTACAAATCACAAATCAGACCTCTCCTGGCACAAGCACTGATTGGCCTCCCTCTCCTTCCTTCTCTCTCTCTCTACATGTATACATACACACACACACACACACACACACACACACACACACACACACACACATACACCAATGTGTCCTATAAAATGAGGGAGATTGTACTTCTCTAGGGTCCTTTCAAACCAAACAAAATCACAGAAGAGACACACTGTGCAAGAGAGCAGCATCCCCTGGGGGTGCTACAGCCCCCTGCTGGACACTTCGAGATGGAAGGAAGCTGATGAGGATGTGACAGCAGCCAGCCTGCTTAGGTCATGTCACCATTTATAAGGTGCCATTATAGATGACATCCCATGTCACTGTAGGTCAAAGAACAGGCATTGTGACCACCATCTAGCCCCATTTTACAAAGGGGCTACTGGGATTCAGGGTACACTGTTCAAAGTCATGGATATCTACTTAACTGACCATGACTTTAGTCTGTTCTCTGACTCATTATAGTTGTTGAATATGCAAATATGCAGAGCACTAATTTTTTTTTTCAGCATCCTCTGCTTCCTAGCTATGAGGCCATATTCTTCTGGTTAAAAGATTTATTTTTAGCTAGGCATGGTAGGACACACATTTAATCTTAGGACTCAGGAATCAGAGGTAGCAGATCTCTGTGAGTTCAAGGCCAGCTTGGTCCACATAGTGAGTTCCAGCCCACCTAGGGCTACATAGTGAGATCCTGTCTCAAAAAAAAAAAAAAAAAAAAAAAAAAAAAGAAGAAGAAGAAGAAAGGAAAGGAAGGAAGGAAGGAAGGAAGGAAGGAAGAAAAAAGTGTTATTTTTATTTTTGTTTATATTTATCCTTATGTGTCTGTGTGAGTGTATGAGGCATGTGTGTAGATACCCTCAGGGGCCAGAAGAGGGTGTCAGATCCCCTAGAGCTGGAGTTACAGGCAGTTATAAGCTGCTGGACATGGGTGCTGGGAAATGAACTTAGGCCCTCTGGAAGAGGAGTATGTGTTCTTAATCATTAAGCCATCTCTCTAGCCCTGGTCATGTGGAAATAAATCCCAGAGATTTACTGCAGCCCTGATTTTGGAGACCTGTGTTTCATTATTAAAATGACAGTAATCACAGCAATAACAACCACAATAGTAGTAATCAGATGAATATTTCACAATTACAAATGATGAGACATTCCAAAATCTTCATAAATAACTCAATCCCTATAACAATCCTAAGGTAATTATTCTCATTACACTTACAGGGAAAGCAAGTTAAAGCACAAACACCCATGGTGCACCAGGTCACTGTGCTACATCCACTTTATATGTGTGACCTTGTTTAATCTTCGTAACTGCTTTAAGGGAGGCATGGAGGCTTAGAGGGATGAGATCTGCTCACTAATAAGATTCCTCTAAAAGCCGAGGCTCCAAGCCGAGCTGCTGACCTTAGGTCTTGGTCACTGTGTAATGTTGTCCCTTCCCACCTTATAATGTCATTCTTATGCTATCCTGCCATATCTCATGGCTCAGAGGTGGGTGGTGAAGCAGGTCCTGTGGTACCTTGTCCAGATATCCTCTCTGAAGGACCCCTAGCAGCTTGAGAGTTGCCCGAGGAGGTATACGCACACTCTTCTCCAGGGACCACAAATACTTGGCAACTTAGCCCTCCATCTTTCCCGACACCCAAGAAAAGAGAACGTAAGGGCATTACCAGGGCCAGCAAATCCCAAGAAAAAAATGTTCCTGACTGACATGAGAACTGTTCCCTTTCTTCTAGATATGACAACTCTGAGGTGCCATGCACCTCAGGGCTTCGAGGGTGAGTCTTCAACGAAAACCACTTCTTCGCTTGGTCCCTATCACCCTGCCCTACCCTGCTCCCCTGGCTTACAGATGGGTTTGCCCTAAGAACCATCCCCCAAGAAATCACTTACGAAAGAAACTGAGTCAGGCTCTGCTTCCTAGGAGCCTCACCTAGGAAACCAAGCTGGTTTATTAAGCGATACACAGCAACACCTTAAACTGTAGTTGGAGAAACCTAGAGAAGGCTGCAGCACTGGTATTTGTTGGCTTTTAAAATAGTCAAGTATTTTTCCTTTAAAATAATCCCTCATCTTGGTCTAAGTGCTTCAGGATGAAAGCTAAACACATGTATGTAAAACACTGAAAATAGATGTCTTAAAGAACACTTACTTCACTAAGGAAGCCTTTCGGCACAGTTTGTCCGCCCCCCTGTAGTAATTCACCAGCTGTACCAGCCCAGGCTCGTGACCTACAAGGAAAGGAGAGGCTCAGAAGGGAAACAGAACAGGTGGGGAATGATGCTGTCAGCAGTGGCAAGCAGAACAGATGTGTCGTGCCCATCTTTGCTTTCTCTAACTTCAGGCTGATAGAAAGGGAAGGACTGTTTGTGTCCCTGAGGCCCCCTTTCCTTGCAGCACCCTACTCTCAATACTGAAATAACACTGCAGGTCTGCCAATGAACACGGCTGCCTTTTTTCTTATTAGGGTGGAGGGTACAGGGTATTTTCTGTTTCACTTGTTCTTCATCCTATTACTCTCCTCTCTTGGCTTAAGACACACAGTAATCTGTCAAGTAAGGCTACTTGAATGCATCACACATCCCAGCCTGGCTTTTGCCACACTTCAAAGAAGGCAGAACTATGATGCTGCTAGACTCCAGCATGTCTGTAGCAGGTCTACTAGGAGTAGAGGAAGGTACTGGAAAGGACATGTCCATAATGGTGGAAGCCCTGAGAACTTTCTTCTGTACATCATCCCACAGGGAAGCATTTTAACAGCTCTTATCACAAAACTTTATATAACCAGAGCAGAAGGCTTGGAGTGTAGTTCAGTGGGAGAGTGCTTGCTCAGCATATGGGAGGCCCTGAGTTCAATCTCCAGCACCACAAAGATGAAAAAAAGTAAAACATACAATTAGAAATGAAAGAATACAAGTATTTTGTATATAAAAGAATTTAAATCCTAACAAAATGCACTGCCTTTCCAATAAAAATATTTTTAAAGAATTTTGATTTGGGGGTGGGAGACATAGCTCAGCAGTTAAGAGTACTGGCTGCTTTTGCAGAGGACCCAGGTTCGATTTCCAGCACCCACATGGCAGCCAACAACTGTCCATAACTCCAGTTCCAGGGGATCTGACACTCTTCTGACCGCCACAGGCACTGCATGACATTGGTGTACCTACATACATGCAGGCAATACACTCATACACATAAAATAAAAATAATAAATAAAATATTTTTTAAAAAGATTTTGATTTGGTGTCAGAGGTAGCAATAATTTATCCAAGCATGGCACACAATCAAATCAAAGTGCCCAACATTACCTGGTTTTCACAGTCTCCCTGGAGCAGATAGGCCTGATTCCCACCTGACCTGTTACTTTCTTATCCCCCTGGCACTGGCCTTACAGAGCCATTCCCTGACTCTCTGAGCTTTGTCTTTGGGTTTTATGCAGCCCACTTTGAGCAAAAAACACCCCTAACAGTGAGGAGACATACCCATTTTGGTTTGAGGATGCTTCTTTGCTTTCCCATAAAAGCCAAATGTTTGCTGGTCATCTGCTGAATGTATCCCTGCTTGGGACTGGGACCCTAAAAGGCTTCTGTTGGTCATCTCTAAGCTTGTACACTGCTGCGACAGCCACTCCTTTCCTGGCCAGGGCAGACCCTTTGGGTGTATTCTCCATATTCAAATTCCTTAACAGGCAGGCCTAAACTGCTGAGCACTTCCAGAGGAAGCAGTTTAACAAAAAGGGAATCCATTTCCAGGTACGTTCTCTGTATTGAGATTTCTGGGGCTTGCAACCAGCCTCTCTATGGAGCCACAGTTCTACACCATAAACTTGGGTGACAATGAAAAGTTGTCCCTGGACCCTGTCTGTAAGGCTAAACCTCAGCACGCTTCCTCCCACCTTTATATTTGATACAGCTCTCTAATGTCCTAACGCCTAAATTCAGCAACACCCAGCCAATTCCAACCAGCCTAGTTCCAGTCTGGTCTCATCCAACCTCTGACCACACCTATTTCTGAAAACCCTCCCCTCACCTCCTCAGGGCATAGAACTCTGCTCTCTGGGCTACCCTCCAAGGACCTACTTATCAGTATCAATTCTCCCCTTTTGTTCTTGGAATAAACTGACCTCACCCCAGATGAGTTTTGGCAAAGGAACCACGTACCCTGAGAGGGGCGGTACCCAGAGAGGGGCGAACCCTTCCCAGATGACTGCAGTGAAGGTTCCATGCGACCAAGCAGAAGTCCATGGGCAGTGCGTTGAACCCATCTGGACAACTTCGAGATTACATCATTTTAAAAGGACCCTTTCTACAGGCGAGTTGTGGATAGGCTGGTACCTGACCAGTTTCACCTATGTGAGGGAGTAAAGGAGGGAGAAAGCAGAGCCCAAGGGGAACCTGGGCTCATGTAACCCACTACTAGACGCACAATCGTGAAAGCACGTTTTTGGTCTAGCAAAACAAGACTAAAATAGGACAGCCCCCAGCCTTGCCTGGAAGCTCCTGCCTTGGGAGTGCAAGTTTCCTCCAATTCCCCATGGGTTCAGCTGGGCCTCAGGGTAGCAGAAGCCTTAATGGTTTCAACCCCGAAAACTCCTACTCGGCACCCACCCTACACGGGGCGGAATCCTCCGTGGCGGGGAGCTGCAGGATGACTGCAGCGGATGGATGCCAGCCCCCGGTTCTGCGGAGCCCCCCGCCCGGGTAAGCGGGAGACCGCGGCTCACGTCCCAGATGCAGGGCCGGGTCACCCTGAGCAGACCGGGGAGCCGCACGGGACTCGGCTCCTGCTAGATCCGTTCTAGACCTGCCCCAGCGAGCCCGGGCACCGGGAAGATTGATGACCTTAAAAACAAAAGCGCCGGCTCTCCCGGCAGGGCGTGCGCGCCGCGGCCAGGCCAAGGACAGGAGACACGACCCAGGCAAAAGCTCACCCAGTCTCCCGAACGGCAGCCTGTTCCTCTCGCCCAACATCAGGTTGAACCTGGGGTTGTCGCGCCGCAGCCTCTTCCAGTGGCCAGTGGCGAGCAGCAGCCGGGACACCTCGGCGTAGACGCTGCTGTTCTCGTCGCGCACCACGAAGGTGTACATGGCGCAGGGCCGCGAGCCCGGGCAGCCGCCGCAGGACGAGCCGGCCACACGGAAGTCCCGCGAGGACGCTGCCCGGGCCCCGCGTGGACGTCGCCCACCTCCGGCCTCGCGCCCGGGCCGCACCACGCGGTTCCAGAGGTGCCGCCCAGGGCGCGCGCGCCGCACCGGAGAGCCGAACACCGCCCTCGGCCACGCCCTCCGCGGGCTCCGCCTCCGCCCCGTGATTCCGCGCGGCCGCGGGCCTAGGAGCGGTGGTCGGTGGGCGGTGGTGCTGCCTGCGCTCAGCTGTAGAGCCTGCACCCGGGGTCCGCTGCGTGGGGCGCGGGTGTGACCGCAGCACCCGGTGCGCGGTGCAGAGACTGCGGGAGGCGGGTTCCAGAGCCCAGGGCCACAGCCAGGGGCTCTGCCAGCCGAACGTCTCTTTCGGCAGTTGGTCTGGGTCTTCTACCTAGTTCAAAAGTAGGTTTGAAATTAAATATGGACATTTTGTGTAATTCATTATTAGATTATTTATATTTCAAGGTGTCTTTAAAAAAAAAAAGTAGGTTTGATGGATTGAAAACAGGCTGAGGATGTAACTCGGTTGGTAGGGTGTTTACTTAGCATGCAGGAAACCCTGATTTTGAGTCCCAGCGCCGAGTGAAACCTGTAATCCCAGCACTAGTGGAGGAAGGAAGATCAAGAGTTCAAGATTATCTTTCTCTACAAAGCGAATTCAAGACCATCTCCTGAGTCACCAGTCCCACATGTCCCACCGTGTCTCAAGGGGGCGGGGGCGGAAAGCCAAAGCCCCCATCCTGTGTCTACTTGAAGATGTGCTTCCTTATTGTTTACATTATAGGGAACTAGAGCGTTGAAGGTGCTCATGCTTGATGGTTTCCTTGGGGTTAGGTTCTTTGATCTGCTGAGCCCAAGGTAATGTGACGGAGATGGGCATCTTTGGACTCTGCCTCTGGGATCAGGACTGGACTCCTGCCTTTAGCAGCAGGGCCACTCTCCCTTCTCTAGAATTCAGTTTCTCCCTCTGAATGGTGGGGTACTGGTTCTTAAGTAAGCCCCATTGGTTCTTGTAGACTTCTTAACTTTTATAAGAAACTGATTCTGCTAACTTTTGAGATTTCCGTTGAACCTCCCTACAAATTATCCACAGCAGTTCCAAACATTGCAGCACATCTTTTATTTGCCTTTGGAGGAAGAACACTGTGGGACTTCCCTCCATCCTGTGCTCCCTCAAACTCTGGATAGCTATTGAGCACACTGTGAAGGCTGGTCCTTCCTCATCTTTACCCATCCCCTGTGGGCACAGCCATCTTGATCTATAGAATTTCAGTGACATACTGAATCTGCTCAGAGCACAAAAAACAACAAAAACGCTGGGTTGTCATAGCTTCACTTCAATTGTCAGCTTGACACACCTGGGAACAGGGAATTTCAACTGAGGAATTTCCTCCATCAAATTGGCCTTTTCACATATCTCTAGGGCATTTTCTTAATTGCTTGTTGATGTAGTAGAGCCTGTCCCTCTATGAGTGGTGCCATCCCTGGGTAGGTGGGCCTGGGCTATATAAAAAAGGTAGTAGACCATGAGCTTGGGAGAGACAAACCAGTAAGTACTCCCCCCCACCCTACCCTATGGTCTCTGCTTCAGTTCCTGCCTCCTGGTTCCTGCCTTGAGTTTACATCCTGACTTCTCTCAATGATGTATTTGGACATGGAAAAGTATAAGCCAAACAAAGCTTGAATTGTCTACAGCTGTCCCTTTCTGGTCAGTACATGTTCAGTTTTCTTTGTTCATAATACACATTAAAAATAAATAAATATAAATAAATAAATAAATAAATAAATAAATAAAATCTAAAAAAAAAAAATTGGCCTGGAGCTGGAGAGGTGGCTCAGAGGTTAAAGGCACTTGCTGTTATTCCAGAACCCATATTGGGAAACTCACAACCACCTGTAACTCGAGCTCCAGGGGACCTGGTGTCCTCTTCTGGCCTCTCCAGGCACTCACAACTATGTGCATATACATACATGCAAATGCATATGCATACAGGCAAATAAAAATAAATCTTAATTTTTTAATTTTGTGTGTATGAGTGTTTTGCCTGCAAGTATATAAGTGCACCTGTGCATACAGTGCCCACAGAGGCTAGAAGAGAGCATCAAATCACATAAAACTGGAGTTATGGACGGTGATTAGCCACCATGTGGGTGCTGGGAACTGAACCTAGGACCTCTGCAGGAGTAGGCAGTGTTCTTAACCACTGAGTCATCTCTCCAACCCCCCCAAATAAATCTTTAAAAACCAAGTATAATGTATTTATGTGAAAGTTGTAAAGATTAAACAGCATGTAAAATGCCCAGCATGTGCCTCGTTTATAAGACCTCCATATATGACAACTTATCGCTACATAATAGATGATGCGTTTACATAATAAGCTGAAAATAATTTTGTTAGAAGAAAACCAGAGTCTATAAAGCAGAGCTATCTTGTTAAGTGTGAACACTTTCACTTTCTGTTCTATGGGAGTCATCTACAGACAGGTAGTTCAAGTCTGCAAACTTTGTAACACATACATACACACACACACATACTTAGTAGCAGAAAAATACGTTATTTCTTCTCTGACCACAGGCTATTGTGTTTTGTTATTCATGTGTTAATTTTCTAATGTTTAAGGATTTTCAAATTTTCTTTCTGTTGTTGACCTGTAATTTTGATTGACTGTGGTGTTCTCTCAAGGTACAACACATTTTCAGTGCAAAGTAAGTCCATAAATGGGTCGTGTCCACATGTGATTCCCTGAGGGACTACTACCCTACTGAGAGACAGGAATTCTAAACTATGTTTTTCATTGTAAGAATATTTCTGCATGGTGTCGTTCTTTGGATGTACTACTAAACTTAATATAGTTTACTCTTTAAACAAGAATTTTAGCTATTCAATTAATAGGGTGTGATGATTGTTAGAAGTATGTTTACTCTGGGAATACTGATTTATTGTTTCTGAACCTCAAAGAGTAGCATGCCAGGGATTTGAAAACACTGAGAAGTTTGCTTCCCCCACTGCATGTTATGATTATGAAATGTATTAATTATTTTTTTTGTTGAAATGGGGTCTCACTGTGTATCTCTGGCTAGCCTCACCAGGTAGACCAGGCTGACCTTCACTCACAGAGACTCACCTGCCTCTGCCTCCTGGGTACTGGGATTAAAGGTATGCACCATCATACCCAGCCATATATTGTTTTTGTATGTGTATGCGTGTATTGCCTGCATGTAGGTAAGTGCACCTGTGTGGTGCAGTGCAGTGCCTAGTCAGAAGAGGCTGTCAGATCCCCTGGGACTGGAGTTACGGACAGTTGTTAGCTGCCATAAAAACCCCCACAGACTGAAAT
>NW_008344179.1:572408-598617 GCF_000622305.1 Nannospalax galili | reverse complement strand
CTGAGGATAGTAGTGCAGGCTAGGAGAGTTATCCGGTGGTGCAGGCCCAGGGAAGCAGAGAGAGGTGAGGGCGGGGTCAGGACCGGAAGCGGTGCTCCTGGAGCCCAAGAAAGGGACTGAGTTGCTCTGGGTGAGAAGGGTCAGGAAGCAGTATTGGTTCCCCAGGTGTCTGGGGCCCCAAGACTAGGAATGGAGCAGGGCCCAAACTAGGAGTATAGAACGCCGGGGCGGGGGGTGAATGAGGCTTAGGAGTCCCGGCGCAGAGAGCTGCGCTATAGACTTACCCCAAGAGGCCTGAGGATAGTCCATATATTGTTTTTTAAAATAAAAATAAATTAATTGATTGTGGTTACAGAAAATACTCTGCTTTCTTTCAGTCCCTTTATATTTAGAGAGTTGATGTGTGGCATGGCCTCTGGTCTCTGGAAATATTTCATGTGCTCTTGAAGAGAATGCATGCTCTCTACCTGTTGGGTGGGGTATTGTGTGTATGCTAATTGGAGTGCATTTGTTAAGAGTACTATTCTAACTTTGTTAATTTTACCACTAATAATTCTATTTAAATGGGCTTTGAAGCCTATAGCTACAGTTACTGAACTGTTGCTCCCTTCAATTCTGTCAACTCTGATGTCACGACTTTGCACTGCTCTTGTAAGGTACATTTTCAGTTATGGTCATTATATCTTTCTGATGCATTGATCCTTTTTATCAGTATGAAATGTCCTATTTTGATGCTAACAGTATTTTCTTGTGGTAAAATCAATTTTGTGTTATGATGACATAAGTGTTTATATTGGAGTTTTTAGGGATACCATAATAAATCACCTTATAGTGAGTGGCTTAAAACAATAGAAACTTACTATCTCACAGTTCTAGAAGCTAGAAGTCTTGGAAGAAGCTGTCAGCAGAGCTGTGCTTTCTCCCAAGCCACTAGAGAAGAATCCTTCTGTACCTCTTCCTAGTACCTGCTGGCTGCCAACAGTCCTTGGAGTAAACACATCCCACCGATGTCTAACCTCCACTATCACATCATTTTTCCTATGTGTCCCTGTGTCCAAATTTTCCTCTTCTTATGAGGTCATCCATCATTGAATTAGGACTCATTCTAATCTAATATGACCTCCTCTTAACTTAATTAAATCTTCAAAAAAACCTAAATCAATTGTCCCTCTTCAAATAAGATCATATGTACAGGTTCTGATGGACATGAATTTGGGAGGGACATTATTCAACCCAGTATAACACTCCACATATTTTTATTACTTTTTGCAAAGGATATCTTTTCCCATCATTTTATCTTTGATCTACTGTATTGTGGATTTATTGTATATGTTTGTGTGTGTTTGTGTATACATGTGTTCATGTGGGCATGTGCATGTGTGTGCACATGCATGTGGAGGACAGATGCCAACATCAGGTGGCTTCTTCAAACACTGTCCACCTTATATTTAAAATTTTTATTATTTTTACTTTATGTGTATGAGTATATTGCCTGAATATATGTAAGTGCACCTGTGTTGTGCAGTGCCCGAGAAGGTCAGAAGAGAGCGTCAGATCATCTGGAACTGGAGTTAAGGATAGTTGTTAGCTGCCATGTGGGCAGCTGGGAACCAAACCACAGTACTCTGCGAGAGCAGTCAGAAACTAAACCTTCTCTTCAGCCCCCACCTTCTTTTTGGAGATGAGACAAGGTCTCTCACTGAACCTGGAGCTCACCAATTTGGCTAGGCTGAGTTGCCAGTGAATTCCAGGGGTCCACTGTCGCCACTTCCCCAAAGCTGAGATTACAAATGGGGATCCACACTTGGGTCTTCATGCTCAAACAGCAAGCACTTTACCGACAGATCCATCCCTCCAGCCCCTATTATATTTTTAGATCAAAGTTGTTTCTCTTAAAGACAAGATTAGAGACTGAGTATGGTGGTGCGTGCCTGAATTTGAGCCCAACCTGGAATGCGTAGTGAGACTTTGTGTTAAAGAAAGAGACGCCGAGAGAAATTTAATATTACTTTTCTAATGAAATTGCTTTAAGATGATGTATAGAAAACCTGGGACACATGTCATACCTAATACACATTTAAATGTATTCTTTATCCAGTTCAGGCCTCTATTCCTTTTTTGGTTCCCAAGAAACAGTAGCCTGATGTTCATTCACGAATCAAATTTATATGAGCATCTACCTATAAGGGAACTAGAAATAAGAAGTCAAATTCAATTGCTCAGCAGTTACTCTTCTGACTTTTAATAATCTAGGGCCTGATTTCTTTTCTGTTCAGTTCCACACAATGTCATTTTTTTGTAAACCTGTAGTTGAGCCTGATTTTTATGACTGGATTGATTAAAACTTGAGCTGTCTTCTCAGTCTCTAATCCAGTTCTTGTTCCTCAGACAAAGCAGCAACTTTGCAGCACCATGCATAAGTTATGTTGATGCTTGTTGATGATACTGCCTATGGCATCAGGGGCAGAGCCAGATAACAGATACTGGGCGATTCCACAGTTTGGAGAGGTGCATAAATGCAAGTGGGTTCCTGTGGCTTGTAAACCACCTCAGGGCAGTGTGAAACCAATTATTTCATCTGTGTGGAAAGTGAAGAGTGTCTTCCTGTTAAAGTAAGGAAAAGTGCTCATGTTTTCTGGCCTCTTGCTGGTTCTCTGTGGGTAGCCAAACTCATGATGATCAACGACAGATGATAGGAATTTTTCAGCCTATAGGCAATCACATTCTCCTTTTTGTGTCAAATTCTTTGTCACATGGAATCTTTTGCTTTATTTTACATTTGATGTGTTAAAGTATTTCATGAATAGAGTTCATGCTAAAAATGTAACGTGGGTTATCCACTTTAAAAGTGAGAATATAAGAGTTTCTAAAGTTAAAAAAATTAAAAGCATAGTACTGGATCCAACCATCTCTCCTTTGGAGTCATTAAGAAGGCATATCAAGATTCTGATGTCCTGCCTCCATGTCTGTGAGCACTATATACTGTCCCCCATAACGACATACCCCCATATAAGGTTCTTAGAGGAATAGGTTGCACAGACATGCCTATCGGCCTACTCAAACACAATCAAAATGGGTTAAGAAAAACAAAAATAAGTGTGTACAGAGGTCAAATTTTCTCCTAAGTCTTAGGGTCTAAGTACAGTTCTTAGGACTTGGTCTCACCCTCCAGATGCCTTGGCTACACTTTCCAAATGGCTCTGTGCACTACAGGTACATAGCATGGCTTCCAGGAGGTTCCAGGAAGGGGCAGACTGAATCATCTGCCCTCCTTGAATCAACCCATCCAGCTGACAGAATCTTAACTCGGTTTCCCTAGAAACTGCAGCAATGGCTTGGAGGCATATAATGTGCTGCAAAACTGCCCTTCAGGAAAAGCATTAGGAACGGAAACAGGAAGGAGCCAGATGGGATATGGTCTCAGGTCAGGTCTACCCTGGTCTGATCTAGAAGACAGAGCTATGCAGTGTAAACTATATCATAGATTTCCCTCCCCTAGAGGCAAGGGGGCTGGCCATTAATATTCTTTGTCTTTAAGTCATTGGCTATGGCCTAAGGAAGGAGTAGTTCCCCAGGGAAAGTAGCTCTGTCATCAGAGTAATTCACTGGAAAGGAGGAGCTGTGTGACCTCAGTGGCCAATGTCGAGCCACTATGTCAAGGACAAGTGAAGGGATCAGAGCAGACAGATACCCAGAGTGTGCTACCCTAGGCTGATGGGAACCATCCTGTGCTTCATGACAGAAGCATGCTTCCCTTGGGACCCAGGGATGCTGCTGCCTTTTTGTTTTGTTTTGTTTTGTTTTTAAAAAATAAATTTATTTTTCTTAATATTTTATTTACAGGGCTGGAGAGATGGCTCAGTGGTTAATGATAGGTAGGAATGTTGGAGAGAGAAAGCGGGTGGTGGAGAGCATGAGCGGATGGAGGCGGCACCAAGGCACAGATGGAATTCTCAGCAGGATACAGATTTATTTCGCACGGGGCACCTTTCCCCCAGGGAAGGGAAAGATGTCAGCAAAGGGAAAGATGTCGGGAAGGGAAGGGAGGGGAGGGGAGGGGAGGGGAGGATAGGATAGGATGTCAGGGAAGGGAAAGATGTCAGGGAAAGATGTCCGCCCACAGGTTGTGAGCTGGGACTTTATATATGGGAGCTTTAGGGTGTGGAAGGGGGGAATGTTTGGGGGAGAAATCAGGGAGGGGAAAGCAGGAAAAGCCTGGCTCCGTTTAGTATGCCAGGTGGGATTAGGATCTGGAAGTGTTTACTTTTTCTCTCTTAAGATACGAAAAAAGCTTGTTGTGATAAACAGCTTCTAAAATCTCTGGTTAACAGGTAGAATCTGCTTATCTTATCTTTGGAGATCAGAGGAGAGGCAGGCTGCTTCTTAGCAGAGTTTGTTTCCCTTGACTCCAAAGGTCAAGGTGAGGTCCCTGTTGGGGAGGGGGGAAACTGCTGCTATTTGGAACCCTAACAGTTAAGAGCTCTGGCTGCACTTGCGGAGGACCTGGGTTCAGTTTCCAGCACCCACATTGTGGCTAACAACTGTCCGTTACCCCAGTTCCAGGGGATCCAATGCCTTCTTCTAACCTCTGTGGGCATTGCATGAAACGGGTGCACTTACACACATTCAGGCAATGCACTCATACATATAAAATAAGAATAATAAAATTTATTCATCTGCAAATTCAGGTAATCTGATTCCTTTCTTTCCTACATTTTTCCCTTTTATGCATCTCTTTCGTTGTTCTCTAGGGCTTCAAGTTCTATGGTGACTAATCCTTGTCTCATTCCCATTTTAGAGGAAATCTTTTCCGTTTTTCCTCATCTAATATAATGTTGGATATAGGTCTGTCATATATCCCCTTCATTATATGGAGGCATTTTCCTTCTATTCCTAGTTTTCTTTTTTTTTAAAGTATTTTATTATTTTTATTTTATGTGTATGAGTGTATTGCTTGCATGTATGTGAGTGTACCCATGTCATGCAGTGCCACGGAGGTCAGAAGAGGGCTTCGGATTCCCCTGGAACTGGAGTTAAGAACAGTTTGTAGTGCCATGTAGATGCTGGGAATGGAACCCAGGTCCTCTGCAAAAGCAGTCGGTGCTCTTAACTGCTGAGCCATCTCTCCAGCCTCCCTAGTTTTCTTTTTAAAAATATTTTAAAATTTATTCTTTGAAAATTTCATGCATTTATATAATGTATTTTGATCATATCCAACCAGCACTACCTCCCTCAAACTCCTCCTAGTTCCCCGAACCCCTCTCCCTCCCAACTTCATGTCTCCCTTTTTTTTAAATTGATGACCCCCTGAGTCTAATTAGTGCTAACTATATGTGTGTGGGTGTGAGCCATCCACTGGCATGTGGACAGCCTATCAGAAGCCATGTCTCCAAAGGAAAGTGATGCTCCCTCTCTCAGCAGCCATCAACTACCAACAGCTTCTCCACCAAGGGTAGGGTCTTAGGGACCACTCCTCCATCCACATGGAATTTCGACTGGCTTGATCTTGTGCAGGTAACCACAACTGCTGGGAGTTGATGCATGCAGCTGCTGTGCCACACTCAGAAGTCAAGATTTCAGAGCTCTTCTCCCCATCTGTGAGCTCTTTCATCTGAATACTATACAGTGTGCTTTTGTCAAGTATTTTCTTGCAGCCATAAAACAAGTAACTAATGCATTACCTAATCCTGAGCTTTCTGTCTTGGGAGACTGTTGATTACTATTTCAATCCCATTGCTTACTACGGATCTGTTTAGGCTTGGTTTTTGATTTTGGTATGTCATATGTGTCTAGGAATTTATCCATTTCTTTTTAATTTTCCAGATTTATGGAATGTAAGTTTTCAAAGCATTCCCTAATGATCATCTGGATTTCATTGTAATCTGTTGTAACATCCTATTTGTCATCTTTAATTTATTAATTTGGGTCTTTTCTATATTTTGGTGTGTTTGGCTAAGGGTTTGTCTATCCTCACTTATTTTTCAAAGAACCAACAATCTTTTTTGCATTGATTCTATGAATTCTTCATTTAGTGCCTGTTTCATTTATTTATGCCCCAATTTTTACTATTTCTTTCTCTCAACTGCTTTTGGGGTTGACTTTTTCTTTTTCTTTTGGTCTTTTTTAGACAGGGTCTCCCTGTAGTTCCAGCTGTCCTGGAACTCACTATGTAGAGCAGGCTGGCCTTGAACTCACAGGGATCCACCTGCCTCTGCCTCCCGAGTGCTGGGATTAAAGGCGTGCACCACCACGCCTGGCAACTTATTCTTTGTTATATATTTTATTTATTTTATTTCTTATGTGTATGAGTGTAATGCCTGCATGTAAGTAGGTGCAATACCCATGGAGGTCAGAAAAGGGCATTGGATCCCCGGGTACTGAAGTTACAAGACAGTTGTTAGCCACCATGTGGGTGCTGGGAATTGAACCTGGGTCCTCTGCAAGAGCAGCCAGTGCTCTTAACCACTGAGCCATCTCTCCAGTCCCAGTTGGCTTATTCTTGTTTTTCTAAGACCTGGGGGGGTGTATCTTCATTTATTTGAGACCTCTTTGATTTTTTTTTAATGTAAGCATTTATAGCTATAAACTTTCCTCTTAGAACTGCCTTTCTTATACCCCAACGTTCTGATACATTGTCTTCATTTTCACTTGATTCTAGAATTTTTAAAATTTCTTCTCTAATTTCTTCAAGGACCCACTGGTCATTCTACAATGTATTGTCCAATTTGAAAGTATTTTATAGTTTCTTCTGTTAATGTTGTATTTTTTATCTACTGCGACTGGATAAGATAGAAGAAATTGTTTTTATATTTTAATTTGTTGATGCTTGTTTTATGGCCTAAAATATTATATATTTTAGAAGAAATCCCATGGGCTGCTGAGAAGTGTGTACTCTAAATCTCTTGGATAGAATTCTTCTATAAATGTTGCCATTTGATCTATGAAGCAGATTAACTCTGAAGTATCTTTTTTTCTCAGTACTGGGGACTGAAGCTAGGCAAACACTCTACCACTGAGCTATAATTCTAGCTTTTTATTGATTATTTTGGTCTGGATGACCTACTTATTGATGAGAATGGGGTGCTAAGTCACCCACTATTATTGTATCAGGACCTACCTGTCCTTTTAAGTCTGTTAGTGCTTATTTTATGAAGTTAGAACTTCCAATATTTTTACAATTGTTATATCTTTTTGATGGGGTGCTCCTTTATTAATATGAAGTGATCTTCTTTATCTGTTCTAATTTTGGGTTGGTTTACTTTACCAGTTTTCAGAATAGTTATGCCAGCTTATATTCATCTTCTATTCTTTGCTCTTCCTTTGTTTAGACCATCCTTTCCACTCTGAGTTTGTGTCTTTGTTAGTGAGGTGTGTTCCTTGGGTCTTGTGTTTTTGATCCATTTGTCTGGTCTGATCTTTTTATTGGATGGTTAAGACCATTTACAGTTAGGGTTATTATTGAGAGGTTTGCTAATTCCTCTATGTTTGTTTGAAGTTTTCCTGGTTGGTTGGATTATTGTGTGTTCTTTCCTGTCTATTTGTATTAGAGACTTAGTTGTTTATTGTACTAAACATGATGGGTTATTCTTAGCTCTCTTTTGTTCATAAATTCCTCTCATGAAATTTCTTCTTTCTTGTGCTCTTGTGATTGTCTTTCTTCCTCTTATATATTTAGGAATCCTGTGAGTATTTTCTGCAATGACAGGTTGGTGGTCATGAATTAGTATAGTATATGCTTATCTTGAAATATCCTTATATTTCCATATGTCTTAAAAGATAACTTTGCTGGATATAGCAATCTCATTTAGCAGTTATTTACTACCAAGGTTTGACATATTATTCCATGTTTTCATGTTTTTTAGAGCTTCTATTTATAGATCTGATGTTATTCTGTGTTTGGCAAAGTAAGTTGACATTTTTCTCTTAGATATTTTAACACTATTTCCTTGTTCTGTACTTTGGGCATCTTAACTATAATGTAATGGAGAGATTCTTCTCTGGTCATATCTACTTGACATGGGGGAAATCAGGATTACTGATCCCATAAAATCTAATTTTGGCAAAAAAATTCAAAGCACAAATTCTGTAAGTGAGGTGGTAATAAAGATCATTCCTATTTCCAACATTTTGTTAGCATATGAACAAATTCTACCTTCTGGGTATACCACATATGTAATAATTGTTGGTTTAACAAGGGCTATGGTTTTAGAGTACTTGTCCCCTCCAAACTACTGCTGAAATGTAACTGTGATTGCGACGGTTCTAGAAGTGAGAACTTTTTTTTAAAGAAATGTTTAGGTTCAGGAGCTCTGCCTTCATGAATGGATACACACCCTCGTTGCAGATTAATTATCATGGAAGTGGATTTTGCTACCTCCTGTGCTCTCCATGTTATGACACAAGAAGTCTCCTGCTAGATGTGGCCCCTTGTACTTGGATTTCCCAGCCTCCAGAACTGTGAGCCAATACATTTTTTACATTATAAATTACCCAGGCTGTTAGTCACATTCCATCACCTGAGAAGAATAATGTAAGGGACGAATGACTTATTTGGCGCACAGTTCCAGAGGTCTCAGTTCATGGTGACTTGGCTCTGTGTTTCTGGGCCTGTGGTGGGGCAGAGCATGATGGGGGAGAAGAGTATGGCAGGGAAAAACTTCTTACCTCATGGTACAAGGATGCAGAGAGAAAAACAGGAAGAGTCCAGGGACATGCTATATGTTTCAAAGCCATGTCCTCTTATTTACTTCTGGGACCAAACCCACTTACTAGTAGTCCATTAAGCTATGAATTAATCAATGGATTAAATCACTGATGAAGTTAGTATCCTCATGATCTAATCATCTCTCAAAAGCTTATCAGCTGGCAACCAGCTTTTACACATGGGCTTTTAGTGGATATTTTTAGATTCAAACCATGCTCTAGTTTGCTGTCAATTGTTGTGACAAAAGACTCTGACCAATACCAACTTGGGGAGAAAAGGGTTTATTTCATCTGACATCTCCTGGGTCACAGTTCATCAGGGAGCCATGGTAGGAACTCAGGGCAAGAACCTGGAGACAGGAGCTGAACCACAGGCCATGGAAGAACACTGCTTACTGGCTTGCTCCCCTGGCCCTTGCTCAATTTGCTTTCTTATACAACATAGGCCCACCTGCCCAGGGTGGCACCGCCCACAGTGGGCTGGGCCCTCCCACTTCACTCAATAATCAAGAAGATGCCCCACAGACACGGCCACAGTCCAGTCCAATGGAGGCAATTTCTCAATTGAGGCTCCCTTTACCCAGGTGTGTCAAGTTGACAAAGCTATCTAGCACAAATCATAACACCCAATTTGTTGTATTCTGTTTTAGCAGTTCAAAAGACTGAAACAAGAAGTATATTGTATCTAGGGTTATCAAGATATTTCAGCAGGTAAAGGCACTTACCTCCAAGCCTGGTGACCTGAGTTCAATCCCTGGGGCCCACATGGTGGAAGAAGAGAACCAACATCCACAAGTTGTCCTCTGACCTCCACATGTGCACCATGGCACACAGGCTACACACACACACACACACACACACACACACACACACACACAAGTAAATTAAATAGTTGTAAAGAAGTAAACTGTATCTGAAATAATAGTATCTCATCCTCATGGGGTTCATCTCTAGGTTGACACCTCTCTTCCATCTTTGAGAGAAAATTCCACAGTGCAATCAGGTGGACAGGTTCTGGATGATGCAGTATATCTTAGGAATAGTGGATTCATGGTCATGGGTCATTGGTGTACCTCTTTTGTCATGAACACACCCCTGGAACTGAGGCAAAGTTATATGGGACCTCACATCAGAAAATCATGCCCAGTATTAACCCTTAAGTAGGTATGTTGGCTCAGGCTCTATAAGCAGGAAAAGCAAACCTTCATTCACAGTTTGCAGCCATCTCAGACAGGATGAATCGCTGCCTTTTCCAGAATAGAAGGGTTTCAATATCATGAACTTACCATCAAGTGGCTGGTTGGTATCCACAAAGGAAAGTATGAATAGCTTGGCAACAGACTGATGGTCAGACAACTACATCAGTCTTAGTGAGAGGAGCCTATGTCCTTGGGTCTATTAATAGCCTTCATTTCTTTCTACCATACCTATTTCTTTCATGTGATCAACATGGAATTCCAAACACAATGAGGACAGATGCTTGTGGATATCAACTGATTGAGTTATTGATCCATTTGGCTGTTTGTTTAGTAGCTCATGCATAATGGGAATTCTCTTGTGCACCTTAACATAAGTATTGTCTAATGCATGAACAAAGGCTGCTCACCTCAGATAGGGAACTGACGACAGACTAAAAAAAAACAATACCACCAGAGTTTGGGTGAGGAGTTACTTACAGGAACAGGGATGATGCAAAGGTACATGCATTACCAAAAGCCTACCCCAGCATGGGCAATGAGTCACAAAAGCTAAAACCTTGGAACTATCAGCATGACTTGTAGGCAGCTTACTAGGTCAGAGAGTCTCTCTCCTCAGCCATCCTTCTGCTTATAGAACTTTGGGTAGGAGGGGCTTTGTGAATCTGCTAAGTTTCAGGAACTTCCTGAGACTTGTGAGTTGTTTATGTCCTGAGTCTGAAGGAGCCTCCTTTTAGAACTTCCTGGGTCTTCATGAGTTACTCTCCTGGGATTCTTCAATTCCATGAAACTGGTAAGCAAGAAAGTTTTACAAAGACCCTTCCCTAGGACGAACACTATCCTCTTTTCCAGACTTCATCATCTTTGATTTTGCCATATCACTCTTTCTGGATCTCTGATTTACCTACCAAACCATTCCCCACTGTCATGAATACATATTACTACCAGGGGTTACTTCTCTCTCCACCCAAAATGGATGAGCAAGTACATTGCCTGAATATCTGTTCTCTGGGAGGACTTTCCTCATCACTGTCATTCATCTTCATCTCTGAACAAGTCAGTAGCAACTTGGTGCTGTAGCTAAAATTTCTGGCCCCCTCTTGCCTTGTTCCCTATGACAAACAGGTACAATTTTGCCAAACTACAGTCTGGGAAACCAGTGAGCTTATTGGGCTTATGTACAGAGCAGTGGGTAAGAGTTTACTTACAGGAGTATAGGTGCTCCCTGTCCTCCCCACCCCCAGGCTGCACTGGAAAGTCTCCATACAGGCATGGATCATGACTTCCCAGCAGCTGTACAAAATGGCGAGAGAGCCTCCCTACAGCTTCCTTAGCTTATATCCCCTTAGCCCCTCCCCCTCATGCAACTAGGGCCTACTGGTTGGATAGGAGGTCTAGCTGACTCTCCCCACCCCTCCTTAACAGTCAACAAGTTTGTGATGATCCTAGGTAAGTGGGTGCAACCAAGTTTGGGAAGAAGGCATCTGTTCATAGCTTGCTGGTCAGAGGGAACCCCAATGCAACAGTGCCTTTCCAACTTCTATCAACATACTGAACAAGTCATCCACGAATCAAACTCAGACTTCCCTGCTCCTTGTGTCACCTGTTATTGACTAACTCCACATACTGCTGTATAGAATGAGTGGAGAAAGAGGAGTGGATGATGTGTGGGTGTGTCCACTTGCTCATGCAGCTTACTTGTTCATTCTGTACATACTTGAACATGATCTTGGATGAACCGCATCTCCCTTACAGAGGGTTGACTCCATAGTCCTCAACACAAGACCATATATACTATACTATACCAGTGACTGTTTAAAAAATATGTATGGAGATTCCAGCATGGTGGCCCACAACTTTAATCCTAGCACTGGGGAGGCAGACACAGGCAGATTTCAGCGAGTTTGAGGCCAGCCTGGTCTATATAGTGAGTTCCTGGCCAGCTAGGGCTACAGGGAAACTCCATCTTAAACAACAACAACAAAAAAAAAAACTTTGGGTTTGATTCCTAGCACTGCATAAACCCAGGTGTGGTAGCACATGCCTATAATCTCAGAATCTAGGAAGTAAAGGGAGGAGGATCAGAAGTTCAAGGTCATCTTCAGCTACTTAGTGAGTTGAGGCCAAGCCTGGGCTACATGAGTCCCTATCTCAAAACAAACAAATAAAAAGATGTATGGAGAGGCACAGGCATAGTCTTGTTCCAGAACCCTGGCTGAGGCTCTTTATTAGAGCATTCAGAAAGCTCTACACATGGTGTCACTTTTTAACCTCTAATCCATGAAGAATTCCAGTCACTTCCTCTGTCAATAACAGCTCCCATTTTCCATGGGAGCCATCTTCCTCAACTTCTAGCAGATGCTGGTAGAGCCATACCCAATAGTGGGTGCACGTGGACACATGGATACCTAGCCAAGCATCATATCTCCTCCTCAGGGTTGGTGCTGTTTCCTCCTCAGACCTCCCTCACCAGGTCCGTGCAGCCATACCAAACTACTGTGAAGCTTATGTATTAACAATCACTGGATCTTTCAATCTTCTTAAAAGAGCAGCCCTCAACTGTACACACCTCCTCCCCAGAAGTTTTACCTCTGCACTTTGGAGACAAGTGGGAGCAGTCAAGCCAAGAACTGAATGATATTGTGTACTATGGACTGAATGTGCACCCCAAATTCATGTTATAGTCCTGGGCTCCAATGCACTGGTGTTAGTTGGAGTTAGACTAGGTCAAACTGACAACCTTATCAAAAGAGGAGCCTTGAGAGTTGATTATGTGCCATGTGAGGACACAGCAAGGGCAGCCTTCACTAGCTACTGAATTTTCTGGTATATCAATCTTAGACATCTCAGCCTCTGGAACTATGAGAAGTAAATGCTTGAGCCACCCAGTCTGTGTCATTTTATTATAGTAACTCATATCAACTATGACCCAAAAGTAGGAAATTCTGGCCCCTTGATCAATTAAAGTAATTTCTGTGACATGGTTTTAGTCTCCAGACTCTTCCCAGGTATCAAGGCAATGTCCCTCTCTCCTGCTTCATTCTCTCACTAACAATGTCCATCAGTCTTAGAGGGGTGCCCACCAAGGTCTTCCTTCTGATCCCCAGTGATTCATATTCATGTGGGAAAAAAATCTACATCTTTCTGGAGTCTTCAAGTCTCATCTCAGAGCTGCAGCTCCCAGTCCAGAAGCTCCTCATGGAAATGTTTTCGATGACTGAGACACCTCAGGCGTGACTCCCCAGGCACCTCATTCCTTCCCATTTGTAGACCTGTAAAACAAAATCAATACACCCCTCAATGTGCCATAGCAGGACAGGCAGACGCTCACCTCTGCACACACTGGCAGGTGCTGCTGGTGTAGCAAGTCCAGTGGCCAGAAGATCCTTGATTAGGCAAAGCTTACTCCTGCCAGGAAAGAATTCTCCAACATTCTTGAATCTACCCTCTGGATTTTTTTATTCTTCCTTGTTGAGCCCTAGGTCTCTTCTTTTTGTCAGGAAAAAGCATCTGTTTTCAGCCTACATTCTACAGGAATTTTGGAAGTCCAATATTCATTTTGTACTGATTCTGTCTTTGCCAGTCCAAATTGCTGGTGTTGTTTCCCAACGAACACCAAACAAAAAAAAGGGTATGTATGTGAAAGGTTTGTAGTATGTATGTCTATGTAAGAGAGAGAGAGAGAGAGACAGAGACAGAGAGAGAGAGGATAGGAGGGAAGAGAGAGAGAAAGAGAGAGAGATAGTGGATTTCCTCGATGCTACTCCATTCAGTGAGCACTACAAAGCTCTTTAAGATAAGCCTTTCACTGTCTTGAGCTTAGAACAAAGATACTCTTAAGCCTTCCAGGGGTTTGAGTACTTAATTCATAGAATCAGAAAGGAACACCTTTATTCTTCTCAAATAGACCTTTGAGTGACTGAATATACGTCTGATATTTTGTTCCGGTTCACATACACAAAATCAGATAACCAAGACAGGTCACAATTAGCAGTCACCACCCATGGTGACCTGAAAAGCTGTTTCCACCTATTATTCTTTGTCTCTGTTGTTTGGTTCTTCTCAAGCAATTATTTTCCCATATGAACTTTGAAATCACTTCGGCTAGGAACTAGGAACCCCTTTAGCTGGCTTAGCCAGCTTCACATACAACATTATTAAGCTGCAATGATTTCTATGCATGCAGTGTCTCTCAATTTATTCAATTTTCATGCCTGCTACAAGGTTAATTCTTGCCTTTCATGTTAAATTTATTTCCTGTTTAGTTGCTATGTAATGAAATTTTTTTTTTTTCCATTTCCATTTCTGATATTTTGTTTGGTTTGGTTTTGCTTTGTTTGAGATAAGGTCTTATATGTAGCCCAGGCTGGCCTGGAACTCACTGTTCTAGCCCTGGCTGGCCTTGAACTCATGGCAATCTTACTCGTTCGGCCTCCCAATTTCTGGTATTAAAGGCAGGAGGCATCTTTCCCAGCTTTCCTTTCTGTTTTCTATGGACAGAATTTATGTAACAATTTAACGACATTGTTTTCTTTCCTTCTGTTATTTGTTTGTTTGTTTGTTTAGAGATCGGCTCTCACTATGTAGCCCTGGCTGGACTAGAACTCACTATGTAGACCAGGCTGGCCTCTAATTTACAAAGAGTATTGGGATTAAAGGTGTCTGCCACTATGCCCAACTCCTTTTTTAAGCAAAATTTTAAGATAATTTTTTGTTTCTTTCAAAATATCTTAGTTTTGCCTATTTTTAATATCTGAATTGATTCACGTTTTTGGAATTTCAAACTAAGTTTAGTTAAAGGTACAGATGGCATCTCTAACTTGAGAACAATTGATGAACTGCTGTGTCCCTTTTGTCTTCTTTTTCTGCTCTTCATTACTTGTTTCCTTATATTTTCTTAGCTTTACTTTCTAGCTCTGGGGCTAGTAACTTCCTACAGTGAATTTGATGTCATGTCCCTGAAATAGCCATCTTGTTGCTATTGTTTGAGAAAGGGCCTCATATAGCTGATGCTGACTTCATTGAACTCATGATCCTCCAGCCTTTACCTCCTGGGTTCTGGGATTACAGCTGTGGGCCACCATGCCCAGTGAAGTATCCTTTTTCATCTCTAGTAATGCTTTCTCCCTTAAGGCCACTCTAGTTGGCCTTAATATAGCAGTATCAGCTTTCTTTCCACTAGAGTTTCTGTGGGGTGCTTCTACATTTCACTTGTAACATTTCTGTTCTCATAAACAGATATATGATTGGATAAACAGGATATAAACAGGATATATGATTGGATTTTTACATAGGCTTCCAATTTCAGTAGGTCACTTGATAAATCCAAGCCATTAACATTTAATGTATATGTTCCTTAATCTATTCTATAGTATCATGGTGGTATTTCCCCTCTATTTCTGCCTCTGATTTTACCATTTTTCTCCTTTTCTTATTTTATAAACTAATCAAAACTTCAATATTTTCTATTATTTCTTTTTTTTTTTTTTTTTTGGTCTTTTTGAGACAGGGTTTCTCTGTAGCCCCAGCTGGCCTGGATTCACTATGGAGACCAAGCTGGCCTTGAACTCCCAGAGATCTGCCTACCTCTCCATCCTGAGTGCTGGGATTAAAGGCATGCGCCACCACACCCAGCCTCTATTATTTCTTTTTTAAAACTTATTTTTATTATTTTTAATTATGTGTACTTGTATGCCTGTGTAGGGGTACCGGCACATGAGTTCAGGTGCCTTCAGAGGTCACACATTGAATCTCCTGGAGCTGGGGTTACAGGCAGATATGAGCCATCTCATGTGGATGCTGAGAACTGAACTCAGGTCCTCTGTAAGAGTGATATGCACTGAACCACTAAGCCGTCATTCCAGCCCCCCCCACTTTTTTTGTCTTTTTGAGACAGGGTCTCCCTGTAGTCCCAGCTGTCCTGGAACTCACTATGTAGACCAGGCTGGCCTTGAACTCAGAGATCTGCCTGCCTCTGCCTCCCAAGTGCTGGGACTACAGGCATGTGCCACCATGCCTGGCTCCAGCCCCTTTTTATTATTTCTGTGTAGCAACTTTTCTGTTACACATTCTTTCATCTTTCCTAGTGGCTACCTTAGTGATTATGTGTCCTTGACTTATAGTTTAACACTAATGTGTGGGGCTTTTTTCCCACAAATTTCTTGAAGATGCTACAACCGTAACACACATCAACAGTTCCTTCTTCCGCCTTCTGTGCCATGGTTGTTTGCATTTACTACTACATATTTTGAACTCTGCAAAATACACTATTAGTAGTTCCCCCCATTCATTATTTATTACATGCAATAGCTGGAGTTACAGGTGGTTGTGAGCTGCCTGATGTGGGTGCTGGGAACCGAACTCCAGTCCTCTTAAAGAGCAGTGCATAATCTTAACCACCGAGTCATCTCTCTAACCCAAGTCTTCCTTCCTTATTCTTCATTTGGGAAATATTTTGCATGATAGCCTAAGACTGAACAAGTTATAGTATTTCAGCATTGGGATTTTGTTCATGCATCAGCATGGTGTTAAAATTCCTGCATACTCTATTCACTTGGCATCCAGCTTCCTAAACATCCTGCTAGATGAAGTGTACCAGACTTTCACGTTTCACACTCTAGGAGCTCTGGGAATCTTGCCTTGGGAGGCAGAATCAAGGAGAACTTTCTGTTGCTCATAACTTCCAGCCCTGTTTTGAGCAGCTATGTAGAGGAAAACTCAAGCAAAATCAGTTACTACTGTCTGTGGGGCTACAAAGATTCAAGATGATACTTAAGTCTTCAAGATATTTCTTAATTTTTATTTAATTATCTATTCATTTATTTATATTTTATGTGTATGAGTGTTTTGCCTGCCTGTAAGTGTATCCATGTGTGCACTGCCCACAGAAGTCAAAAGAGGTCTCCCTGGACCTGGAGTTATATTAGCTGCCATGTGGGTACTGAAAACCGAGCCTGGATCCTCTGCAAGAACAGCCAGTGCTCTTAACCACTGAGCCTTTTCTCCAGCTCCAGTTCAAAACGTTTCTTTTTTAAAAAATATTTTTATTTTATGTATATGAGTGTATTGCCCACATGTATGTGAGTGCACCCATGTCATGCAATACCACAGAGGTCAGAACAGGGCTTCAGATTCCCCTGGAACTGGAGTTAAGGACAGTTCGTAGCCACCATGTGGGTGCTGGGAATCGAACCCGGATCCTCTGCAAGAGCAGTCAGTGCTCTTAACTGCTGAGCCATCTCTCCAGCCCCCAAAACGTTTCTTAAACTGTCTCTGTTTCATAGTTTGAGTCTATTCTCTGTTCTGCGTGTCTTTTTCTATACCTATCTTATTGTGTTTTGCCCCATTTTTTCCCATGTTTCTGTTAAGTCACAACCTAGCATCTACTTCTAAAGTCCTAAGTATAAACTTATGTATCCCTTTAGTATTTTATAATTTTTTCCCTTTATAGAAGTAAAACTATATGATCATTGAGTCAAGAGAGTTACTTTCTTATGTCATCCAGACCAAGCTACAGCCATGTCACCACTTCTGTTTACAGATGAGGAGATGGAGTCGTTCCTTCTGGATGACTTTAACAAACTGATACAGAACAAGGCCATAGAGAGAGTCATCACACCAATGACTGTCCAGCTTTGCCATCTGCTTATCTCAATGGAGAGGAAAGAGGTGAAAAATGAATCACTCGCCTCTTTGCAGATGGTAGCAGAGGAACTGGCCAGTGCTAGTGAGGAGTTCATACAAGCTGCCCACAGGTAATGCCTCAAGGAACTCAAGCTGTTATCCTGACACACTGGTAGAGGGTGGAGCATGTAACTAGAAGCTGATGCTTAAGTGCATTTGCCAGCTGGGGATGCAGCTCAGATGACAGAGTGCTTTCCTAGCATGCATGAAGTCCTGGGCTTGATCCCTAACACCATGTAAGCTGAGTGTGGTGGTACTCACTTGTAATCCCAGCATTCAGGAGGTAGAGGTTGGAGGAGCATACATTTTTATTTTATGTGTATGCATGGATTGCCTGCATGTATGTAAGTGCACCTGTGTCATGCAATGCCTATGGAGAAGAGGCTGTCAGATTCCCTGGAACTGGAGTTACGGACAGTTGTTAGCTGCCATGTGTGCTGGGATTTGAACCCAGGTCCTCTGCAAGAACAACCAGTGTTCTTAACCACTGAGCCATCTCTCCAGCCCCAGGAGCATAAATTTAAGGTTGTCCTGGGCTACATAGTAAATTCAAGTTCCTATCTCAAAAAAGAAATGTTTTCAGAAAGAAGCCCTGTGTAAAAAAAAAAAAAAAATGACATAAGACTATACGAACTGGGGGTGGTGGCACATGCCTTTAATCCCAGCAATCAGGAAGGAGGCAGAGGCTAGCCTAGTCTACATAGTGAGTTCCAGGCCTGCTGGGGCCACAGAGAGAATCTATCTCAAGGAACCCAAGTTAGGTCTGGGAGCTGCGAAGCAGACGGGTAATGCTAGATTGGGGCACTCACAGATCTGGTGAAATTCACAGGTCTGGCAGGTGCACCAAAACTTTTAACTAGCTTACCGTGACAATATGAGTCAAGTATAGGAAAAGACAGAACAATTGGTTTTTAAAAATTTATTATTTTTTTATGTGTATGAGTGTATTGCCTACATGTATGTAAGTGCACCCATGTTGTGCAGTACCCGTGGAGGACAGAAGGCATCAGATTCCCTGAAACTGGAGTTACTGACTGTTGTTAGCCAACATGTGGTGCTGGGATTCAAACCCTGATCCTCTGCAAGAGTAGCCAGTGCTCTTAACCAGTGAGCCATCTTTTTAGCTCTGACAATGCATTTTTGAATACAAAAAAAAGTACACTAGATTTTCAGAGAAGTGAAACATTGTCTGCCTTTGTTGTATTGTCTGTTCTGGGCAAGATAAATTATTTATACAGAGAATTATCAGAATTCATGACTGTGGAAAACAGTCCAACCTTCTATCAGAGCAGCACTGTGGTAATTCACATTGGACTTGGGTTTGGCTCCACTGACTTTCACATCAGTTCCCTGAGCAGTCAGAGGCAGTGGCCAAATGGAGGCAATCAGCAAGGCGCCTAAGTGTTGAGCTTGCAAGTTCCTGCCTCTGCTGGGCAAGTTCCCTGGAGGTCAGAACCTACCATCAACTGAGGTCAGTGAATGCCAGCGGGATGGAGCTGAAGGCAGGACTCTGTGAACAGAGTCAGCCCTAGCATATGTTTCCTACTGCTTAAAAACATGATGAACATTTAGAAACTATGAATGAGCTGAAGAAAGAAAAAATATCACCTATAAACCCCCAATCTAGAGATGGCCACTCTGAATATTTTAGTATGTATTTATCCTGAATAGTTTTATTTTTCCTTCTACTCTTTATATCCTCTTTTTGCTTTTTTTTTCCTCAAATTTTCCATTTTTCCTTTTTTCAAAACACAGACTAGAGAGATGGCTCAGCAATTAAGAGCACTGGCTGCTGTTGCAGAGGACCCAGGTTCGATTCTCAGCACCCACATGGCAGCTACAACTGTCTGTAATTCCAGTGCCAGGGGATCTGATGCCCTCTTCTGACCTCCTTGGGCAGTGTATGACACAGGTTCACTTACATACATGCAGGCAATGCGCTCATATACATAAAATAAAAATAACAAATAAAGTATTTTAAAAACACCTATAAAAATATCTCTATAGGACAAATGGATGAGAAAAATGTGGCACATAAACACTCTTAACCAGTGAGCCATCTTTTTAGCTCTGACAATGCATTTTTGAATACAAAAAAAGTACACTAGATTTTCAGAGAAGTGAAACATTGTCTGCCTTTGTTGTATTGTCTGTTCTGGGCAAGATAAATTATTTATACAGAGAATTATCAGAATTCATGACTGTGGAAAACAGTCCAACCTTCTATCAGAGCAGCACTGTGGTAATTCACATTGGACTTGGGTTTGGCTCCACTGACTTTCACATCAGTTCCCTGAGCAGTCAGAGGCAGTGGCCAAATGGAGGCAATCAGCAAGGCGCCTAAGTGTTGAGCTTGCAAGTTCCTGCCTCTGCTGGGCAAGTTCCCTGGAGGTCAGAACCTACCATCAACTGAGGTCAGTGAATGCCAGCGGGATGGAGCTGAAGGCAGGACTCTGTGAACAGAGTCAGCCCTAGCATATGTTTCCTACTGCTTAAAAACATGATGAACATTTAGAAACTATGAATGAGCTGAAGAAAGAAAAAATATCACCTATAAACCCCCAATCTAGAGATGGCCACTCTGAATATTTTAGTATGTATTTATCCTGAATAGTTTTATTTTTCCTTCTACTCTTTATATCCTCTTTTTGCTTTTTTTTTCCTCAAATTTTCCATTTTTCCTTTTTTCAAAACACAGACTAGAGAGATGGCTCAGCAATTAAGAGCACTGGCTGCTGTTGCAGAGGACCCAGGTTCGATTCTCAGCACCCACATGGCAGCTACAACTGTCTGTAATTCCAGTGCCAGGGGATCTGATGCCCTCTTCTGACCTCCTTGGGCAGTGTATGACACAGGTTCACTTACATACATGCAGGCAATGCGCTCATATACATAAAATAAAAATAACAAATAAAGTATTTTAAAAACACCTATAAAAATATCTCTATAGGACAAATGGATGAGAAAAATGTGGCACATAAACAGATATACAATAGGATGGGATTTTATTCAGCCATTAAGAAAAATAAATCATGGCACTTGCATAGACAAGTTCATCCTCAAATGAAAGAGTTTGGTAAATGACACCGATGATCAAAACTTGCATCCCATTTTGTAGAAGGCTCATCTGAACTGCCAGGATCAGTGTGGAGAAGCCTGGAATATGCTTGGCCCATTCAATGATAGCCACCAACTCTTGGGATAATTAAAGTTTAAAAAGCTATTCCAAGTTTAGATGAAGATATGCAGGAACTGGAACTGTCACGTTGCTGATGAGAACGCAGTATGTTGTGACTACTTTGGAAAATATTTTGGCAATTCCTATAGACATTAAATGCATACCTATTGTTACTACGTATTTATCAAGATAAATGGAAACATATGTTTATGTAAAACCTAATATAAATATTCACAGGGTTTTCTTTCTTTTTTCAGTATAGGTATTAAACCCAGAACCTGGAACCCACTAGGCAAATGCTCTACTACTGAGCTCTATCACCAGCCATTTAAAATATATTTTTTTAAATCTTGAGATGGGTCTCCCTAAGTTGCCTAGGCTGACCTCAAAATCACTGTGTAATCCAGGCATGCCTTGAACTTGTGACACTCCAGCCTCTGCTTCTCATAGTTGTGATTAAAGTATACAGCATCCTAGCACAGTTCTTTTTTTCTATTAGCTAAGGAGATTTTGGCTCAGATTTCTTACCTGACACTTTAGAGGCCAGAAGATGCTGGAATCAACTGTATACAGGCTATTGAGAGGAAAGGCCTGAGACTCAGAATTCTCTATCTAGACGACTGTCATTAACCTCTTTAAGCGGACAGTGTGAAGTCTATAAACACAGATCTGAAAGGAATTAGTTGAAAATATCACCCCATCTAAGAATAATATTGAGGAACAACTCTAAATCACAAACCCAAGACACCTGAAGACGAAAAGAAATGGTTTTGTAACAGAAAACAGTGTCTTAGAGAGGCACCTACAGTGATGAACATTGGCCTGCATCTCCATTTTAAGGCTGCTTAGTGCTCTGTAATTCCTGTGAATCATAATTTCCTTATGGTTGCACTTTTTCTAATATCACATGTTGTAAGTGCAATGTATTTGTCCAGGTTGGCTGGAGACTCTGAGGAGGAGTGGCTCAGGCAGGAAATGAAGCCTGTGGTGGAGTCCCTGATCCTTTCTGGAAGGAACGTCACACTGGTAGCCCAGAGGCTCCACCTGCAGCCAGAATATCAGTGCCACCGGAAGGAGCTGGTAACCATCACTCAGCAGTTCCTCCTGGACACCACAAAGGTCAGGCTCTTTCAGAGCTGGCTGGTTGCTTGGTCATTGCTGGAGGGCAACGGATGGGCATGTTCCCACTGTAGCCACCTGCCCCTGACTTTGAAGCCCACCCAAGTGCCTGCAAAGGTCACAAACACAGAGGTCATTACCAATTTAATCCACGGGCTAAATACGAAAGCTGCTGCAGGGAGCTGGTTTAACCCTTTGGTTCCCAAATGCTCTCTACTTTCCATCATGACTCACATTCCCTGTTATGGCACAAATTTTAGAAAGATTGGGACACTGCTCCAAGCTCAAATCCATATGCCTTATTTTGTTGTCATTAAAACTTCGGGAGTGTGGGTTATTAACAGGTATTTCCACAGGCTCTAATAAAGGAGGGTTGCAAATGGGGAGAGGGCACAACCAGAGGGGTTTGGGCACAAGCTGATGGTGAAGGAACGGGACAGAAAGCAGGCTCTAGGCTTGGGTACCAGCCTTAGGGAAGCTTCCAGAATAGGTGAGCCCTTCAGCCCTTCATCTTCATCTAAATAACACCCCCTCCTTCAACAGTCCAGGTTAGACTCCACACTGACTGCGGGGCTAAGACAGCTACTTCTGACCTCTCGGGTACAAAGAAATACTCCCCACCTGCAACCTCCCAAAAATGGAGGATGGATTCTCAGGTCACCTGAGACTGATGCTTGTATTTGGTTGCAACGGCTTATATTTGGTACAACGGCTCTAAAAATGTTCCGTTATCGTTAAGTCTCTTTCCCCTCGATTGCCCCTTCAGGTCCTGCTCCTCGAAGACGCAGAGATGGCGAGGCAGGCAGAGCCAGCGGCCAGTTGGTGTATGGCCTGCCTGGACGCGCTGGAGGCTGCAAGAGGAAGCGGCCTCGCTGCGCCTCTCGTTCGCAGACCTAGGGGCCGCGCTGCTGCACCTGGAAGGCCTGACCCGGCGCTGGGACTAGCGCCTGGTCGCGCCCGCCAGCTGCTGGGGCGCTGCGTCCCCGCGCTGCTCGCCGCCGCCAGCGGCCACCTCCGGCATCCGAGCTACCCGCAGCTGGCTTCCTCCAGGCGCCGCATCTTCGCTCTGACCAGGAAGAGCCTGGGCAAGCTCCTGGCGCAGCTGCAGCCCGGCGCCGCGGTGCCAGCTGCGCGCTCTCGGAACGGCGTCTTGGCACGTCTCCTGCGACAGCTGCTGGCGGCACCCGGGCCCGCCCCACTGCGCCGAGGCTTGCTGGACGAGCGGCTGGCTGCCGTGGTGTGGCTCTGCCTGCGCCTAGCCGCCGGCTCCGCGCCCCCGGAGAGGATGCACCTAGTGTCCCGCTGCCACCGGCTGCTGGAGCTCCGACCCGGGATCGACCGGCCTCCAGGGACCAGCCAGGGGACGGCACGCGAAGCGCTGCGAGCAGCTACCGATGCCCTTCATCAGGGGGTCTGCGACGGGCTACTGCGCCAGATTCTGGACACGTTCACAGACACTCACTGTCCTCTTGAGATCCTGGTCCAGGCTGCATTGGCGACTTCCATGGTCAGGACCCCGCACGATAGTGAAGCCCTGGCGAAGAGCCTCCAGCTTCACCTTGATGCTTTCCATGACCAAGCTAGGCAGATGGTCCATGTGGCACACTTGGTGGTGTTTTGCTGCTCCCAACAACAAACTGGCAGAGACGTGGAAGCTGCTGTGGCAGGTGTTCGGAATCTTGAGTCAAAGCAAAAGAGCTTTTCTCACAAATTCCCCAAAGGTGTAGCCTGGACTGGAGCCCTGCCACCCTGCAGGCCCTGCTTGAGGCCTGAGCAAGGGAATCTCAACATTTGTTGGCATGCTTTGATGAAGTTCTCAATATTCCTGAATTACTGAGTGTGTCCATTCAGGAAATGACCAAGCACCTGAACTTCTACACATGGGCTCTGAGGAGTGGAGAGTCCAGAGAGTTTCCCAGACCCCTGGCATACCACCAGGAGCGAGCCACACACATAGTGCAGGTAGTGAACAGGTATGTGGATCAAGACTGAGATCCCATTTTCCAGAATGGCCTGAGAGTCTTGGTCCAGCAGCTAGTTCAGTCTTCCTTGACCCTTGGAGTGGCCACTGAACCCAGCACAGGTGGGGACAGCTCTCAGGACACAGATGCCTTTTTAACCATGGCAAAACATCTCATCTATTCAGCTCAGCAAGTCCAAGAGGGGCTGGATGGGACCAACCACCCGGATATCCTCAGTCCCCTTCGAGGCCAAGTCCAAAGGTTTGACACTATTAAGGGATGGCCTTATTTCATTCTCCCCAGCCTCCAGCATCCCATGGCTCCTAAAATGAAATACCAGGGGGTGCCTAGCTTAGGGGAAAGTGACCCAAGCACGTCTTTCCTATCAGCAGAATAACTTTCCCACCCAGTGATTCCTGACACTTGCATAGAGGAGAGAGACACTCCATTCCTTGTCACCAGGGAAGCCATCCTTACAGTGGAGACCCAGGACCACCAGGTATTAACTTCACCATGCACCAACATGTCAGGGCAGGATGCAACTGTGGATGCAGCTCAAGAGACCCTGGATGGGGAGGAACTACTGGGGCCAGAGAGGATGACAGGATTGCAAGAACTCTCAACACTGGCACCTTCCATTGTTGACCAAGCCCTGGAGAAAGTCTGCAGCACAAATGCTAGAAGTGACAGGCTTCTGGAAGTGGCTTTCCAGCTCTCTGAGAGAACCAGGGACAAGAGACGGGGTTTGGTGGCCAGGGCTGGTGACTGATGCCCTTTGTGTCAACAACTGTTTTTCCATAATCCAACAACTGACCTATCAGAGAACATGGCCGTGTTCATGGAGGTTCAGTAGAATTTGGCCTCGATGGTTCAACTAGCAGCTAAAAGAGGCCCTATGAATTTGAATGAGAGGGATCCTGACTCAATAGGGGACTCTGGAGTGCTTTTACAGATGCAAGGGAGACTGGGAGAGGCAGAGGTCCATGCTAAGGAGCTGTTGGACAAGATTCTGTCTTCTGATGGTCTCCAAGCCTCCAAGTGGCAGGAAGAGACTATTGATGCTGGGTGCCTCCTATGGTCAGTAGCTGTTCAAGACTTGATCCAGTACATGGAAAGGCTCAGCAGGAGACAAGGCCTATTCTTACTGCCTTTCCCGCAGGCTATGAAAGACCAACAAGAGTTGCAGGAAGGGTTAGATCGGGTAGTAGATGTTTCTCAAAGGCTAAAAGAGGCCGCCAGGCTGTCTAGTCTTCTGTGTGGTGATGAGCAGGTAAAGGGTGAGGTTGCTTTTCTGTGTGGGGAATTTCATGTACTCAGAGATGCACTGCTAGAGGTAGTACACATCTTGGTCTCCTCCCCCAAACCTTCTCCCAGCTTCTCCACACGCTTTGAACTTCTCTGCTTGGAGCTCACCCTTCGCGCCAAGACCCTGACTGGCCACCTGAGCAGCATCAATGCAGACTATGAACGTGCCTTTCAGGATGCTGTCTGTCCAGTACTCTCTGTCTCCAAGAACTCCCAGATCAGGACAGAGAGCCTTCTGGAAAACATGGTGTCTGTCATCCAAGCTGTACAGGGAAACATAGCAGAAAGTCAAGGGTCTGGGCCCTGCCAGGAAGACATTCTTGTATCTCTAGAGAGCATTCTTGTGCTCACTAAGGAGGTGGCCCAGAGGGTCTCTTTGCTCAGGGAACACCAAGAGGAGTGGAGACTGCACATGCTGGACTGGCTTTGGTGGGAATGGGCAGCCAAGGCCCACCATGTGGTGACTTAGCTCCAGGCCTGGCAAGGTGGTCACACAAAGGCCTGGAGACTCTTGGCGGAGTGCTTGAAACCCAGGGAGGAGCTATCAAGAGTCCCAGAACAGGACCCTGTCCAGCTTCAACTCCACTGTAAGGAAGGTACAGCAGGAACTGCTGGAGGGGACAGTTGTTGGGAGACCTCTGTTATGCAAAAGTCGAAGCCCCTTCACACCGGACAGCTCATGCAGCTTGGGGAATGTGCCGCGGGCTCCTTTTCATAGCAAGGTGCTTTCTGGCATCTTTCCTGTCTCTCCCTTTGAAGTGGCTGCCACAGATGCCTTGACATAAACATGGCCTTTGGCTCTATGCATACCTTGCCTTCCTGTGTGTGGTTTTTACAGGTAGACAATAGTCTAGCAGAAACCCACTTCCACATGTAAATAGAATATCTCACAAAGTATCTAAAAGCTTTTACCACTACCCCCATGGTATATAAATATGCTAGTCTTCTCTTAATAGTCAGAGATCAGGTCAGAGACTGGGACCCGGAGATCAGGTCAGAGACTGGGTCCCAGAAAGCTGGATCAGCAGAGAGCTGGACAGCAAGGAGCAGAGATACAATAAAGC
>NW_008344179.1:541856-571993 GCF_000622305.1 Nannospalax galili | reverse complement strand
TGACTCTGGGCCACATCCAGAGTGAGTGCGCCCGGGAGCCCAGGCACGCTCCCCACATCGCTTGCAGCCAGACTCACACCGGGATTAGCCAGGTGTGGCGGAGACCCCAGGGTGCCTGCACACACCACGCCGGGGGTCAAGCGACCCGCCCCATAACAGTGTGACTTCTCAAGATGCTGTCCACAGAGGCACCCCAGAAAGCACAATGGGGATCTACACTGGTGAGCTAGCCACCACCACAATCACCACAGCAGACACAGGCACGGTAGGCTACTTGGCATCTTTCCTCTGCCTCCACCTCTATCTGTCCTCTAGTAACCAAAGACCCTACCACCTTCCAGGGTCTTAATGCCTATGCATGTGATTCATACTGGGCAGGTAGCACACACAACCTCTATGAGCATAAGTGTGGGGATCAGACACCCTGGGCTGCAGCTACTTCTGTCTTGCCCTAACTGAAATCACAGAGAGGCCTCGTCACCATTTTAGATTCCAGTATCCTAGTTCAATAGAGGATTAATGATTGTGTCTATGCAAAAATATTTCCCCTTTATTGACATATATTGTGTCCTAGAAATAGTACCTGTACTTACCATTGGCTTCTGTGAATTTTTTTCCTGAACACCTGAACTGGAAGTGATTCTCCTGTATGATTGACAGCACTCCATCTGCTTCATATTGCTTTGACCTCACAGATAGTGCCTCCCCGCTCTCCTCAGGGTTCTTTTGTTTATAAGTGACAGGAATACAACTAGAGTCACTGTAGTGGGGAGAAAGGTTTTGTAGAAAGCTACTCGGTCTGTTCAATACCTTCCCCTAACACCTGTTTTCTTGCAGGGCAAGAAGGACCTGTAAGGCACTGGGGATCCCAAATATTTCATTTACTTCTACTGACCATAACCAAAGTCCATGGGAGATAGTACAAGTCAGCAGGGCTCAAGAAGTTTCCATGCAGATATGTTTCATCCAGTGTTGGATGTACACCCTTATTTAGACCCTTCATGACCTGATGACTGGCTATGCAAACCCCCACGAAGACATCGCATAGGCCTTCTCCCAAGATAATGCCGACATTTTCCCCAACACCCCATCATTCCTTACTTCATCTTTCTCATTAAAATGTCACTGGCATGAAAAGGGCCCCTTTTGCCAAAGTAACAGGGAGAAGAGCAAGTGCCATTCCTTTTCCCTCACAGCCTGGGTTTCTTAGCTCAGACAACCAGCTGTCCTCTAGGCTCACTTACTTTCTCATCTCCCAGTCTTAGAGATTCAAATAGTCTGCAGGTTCCTCCTTTTCTTCTGTTTCCCCAAAAGGGCCTTTGGCCTGGAGCTTAATGTCACCTGACTTCACTGATTTGCTAGTTTCTGTCAATGCATCAGATGCATTTCCCTCTCATTAGAGCCTCCCATAGCTGCAGGGCGGGCAGGGTGGCAGGACAGGGGGATGCTGGCCACTCAAGTCAGCAGACTTTGGGAGTAAGAGAACAGCTCATTGAGGCCCTATCCTCATTCTTACCCATACAAGGAAGTCATCTCCCCTTTGGAGACTGGTTTCCTCTGGCCTCGTAGTCCACGCTTTCTACCTAAAGGAAGCACTGTCCTACACACAGAAGACTGGATCAAGGAAATGGACTCTACTTCAACGGTCCACCCTTGGGTGTGAGAGCCCTCAGAGAAGGAAGAAACACTGTTATGTTGTGTGTCCTCACCCCCTACCCTCCCCCACCTTCCAACCCCCACAGTGTGGAGACACGTCCTCCATACAACCCAGAACAGCACCCCAAGCAGTGAGCCTCTGAGGGAGGCCTTGGGCTGGGGAGGACTTGTGTATCTTCTGGCACTTTTAAGTCACCATGGGGAAAATTTTAAATTTCAGTTATAAAGTCTCTGATACAAGCCTACATTGAGAGCTTGGAGACATTTCTAGATTTGGATGCTTTAAGTCCCTGGCATATGTTGAAAAGGACATTTCCTTGTGTCCCCCACCTCTGGTTCCAGGACTGTCTTCTCCCTTTGTGTGATCTTCAGTCACTGCAGTTGAATTCTTGGTCAGGAAGTTCTCTGCCCTTTTCTTCTGTTCACCTTCTCCTGGTCCTCCACCTGGTGCGTGTCAGGGCTGCTATTTTCTTACTAGAAAGTAGAAAACCAAGTGGGGAGAATCATAATTATTCACAGCAAAACTGTAAAGCCCTTTGGTATAATGTAATGGAAGTGAAAATGCTTGGGTTCCTAGACTTGGAACATTTGGGGATTCTTGAACTTTTTAAAAAAATATTTTATTATCTTTATTTTATGTGTTTGAGTGTATTGCCTTCATGTATGTGTTAGGGTTCCAAACAGCAGCAGTTTCCCCCCTCCCCAACAGGGACCTCACCTTGACCTTTGAAGTCAAGGGAACAAACTCTGCTGAGAAGCAGCCTGCCTTTCCTCTGATCTCCAAAGATAGGATAAGCAGATTCTACCTGATAACCAGAGATTTTAGAAGCTGTTTTTCTCTTAAGAGGGAAAAAGTAAACACTTCCAGACCCTAATCCTACCTGCTTTTCCTGCTTCCCCCTCCCTGATTTCTCCCCCAAACATTCCTCCCTTCTACACCCTAAAGCCCCCATATATAAAGTCCCAGCTCACAGCCCATGGGCTGACATCTTTCCCTGACATCTTTCCCTTCCCTGCCCTTCCCTGCCTTCCCTGCCCTTCCCTGACATCTTTCCCTTCCCTGCCCTTCCCTGCCTTCCCTGCCCTTCCCTGACATCTTTCCCTTCCCCGAGGGAAAGGTACCCCGTGCGAAATAAATCTGTATCCCGCTGAGAATTCCATCTGTGCCTTGCTGCCTCCTCGTCCATCCGCTCGCTCTCTCTCCAACATTTTTATCTATCAGTATGTAAGTGCCCCTGTGTTGTGAAATGCCTGAGGAGGGCAGGAGAGGGCGTCAGATTCCCCCTGGAACTGGAGTTATGGATGGTTGTTAGCTGCCATGTGGGTGCTGGGAATCAAACCCAGATCCTCTGCAAGAGCAGCCAGTGCTCTTAACTGCAGAATCATCTCTCTAGCCCCAATTCTTGAACTTCTTTAAGAGGCTACAGATTCTCTTTTCCCCCTTATAAATCCTGAAAAGTCACAGAAAAGAAACTCCACATTTTGGTATATGCAAATTCTAGACAGATGGGCACAAATTCATAGAGACTCATCATGCCTCACCTCAGTTTCCCTACACAATTGGGGAAGATTATGAGGACTCAGGAAACGCTCTTGATTCCCTTTTGTCTTTCTTGTTGAAAGTATAAAAGGCAATTAAGGGGCTAGGGAACAAACTCAGTAGTAAAGTGCAGACCTAAGCTCCATTCCCAGAACTCATGTTAAAAAATACTGAGTATGACCAGGTGGCAAACACTGGGGAGGGGGAAATAGTCAAGTCTCTGGGGCTTCCTGACCAGTCAGGGTATCCTAATGGAGAGCTCCAGGCCAATGACAGACCCTGTCTCCAAAAACAAAGCAGTAGCTTCTAAGAAACAACACCTGAGGTTGACCGCTGGTCTCTACAGACAGAGAGAGGAGGGAGGGAGGGAGGGAACACAGAGAGAGAGAGAGAGAGAGAGAGAGAGAGAGAGAGAGAGAGAGAGAAACACCCTCAGGGTAGTTTTAAGGCCTGAGTGTCAGGAACTGCACTATTCTAATGCATCATCTTCTTTCTGCACCAGAGCAGCAGCAGCTCCTCTCCTTCCCCAGGCTGCCCAGCTGGGCCACAAGCTGAAATGGACCAGTCTGTCTCAGAGGATGGCAGTGCCAACAGAGAGAACAGAATCACCCAGATCACCCAAGAGATGGCCTAGGAGGTGTTCCTGATGACTCAGAGCTTGAGGAAGAGAAGATGCGTTCTGGTACTTGGTCTTCTATGGGTTACGGTGGTGGGAGATCAGGTATCGCATGGGGAGTGGTGCTCAGGCTGCCACCCTCCAGTAGCCAGGGTGGTCCTGGACAAAACCTGAAAGAAAAGATACAGCAGGGATCCAATCAGTACCCAGCATCTCTGTAAAACCCCTCACCTCTCTTCCCCTCCTGTTTAGGCTTGATTACTAAGGCTTTATCTTATACCAGGGAAGAAAATTTCCCCCAATCTGCAAAGTAATAAAATGAAGATTCATTAATTTCCCAGAACAATGAATTAAGGGTGCTATTTACATTTTTGAAAAATTATATTCATTATTCTTGTGTGTGCATGTGCATAATGGGGGGGCATGTATGCCACGGCATGAACATGGATTTCAGAGGACAACTTTGTGGAGTCAGTACTTCCCTCCCACCTTCACATGGGTTCCTGGGACTGAACTCAGCCTACTGAGCCATCTCACTGGCCTATGACTTACATCTTTATTTGTATTTATTTAATTATTTATTTTTGAGACATGGTCTCAAAATGTAGCCCAGTCTGGTCTTGAACTCAAGCTCTTTCTGTTTCAACTTCTCATGTACTGGGATCATGGCCTGTGTGCTAACAAACTCTGCTGCTTATACAGTTCTCCAAAACGGAGATAATAGAGGGTCTGGAGCCTCTTGAAAGCTAACCTCGGAGGGCTGGCACCCTGGAAGGGAAGGGCGCTGTTTCACTGTAGCTTCTGGAACCTGACTTCCACCATGGGCAGCCTATTCTTATTCTATCCCTCTTCTTGATTGAAGTATTGTTTACTGTAAACTCACTAATATGGAAAAAATAAGCCAATTTACTGAGTACATGAACCAAAAGGAAAACACAAAATGGTAATAAATTCATTTAGAAAACTTCAGTTTTCTACTGATGGGTCTACTGATGGCTCCAAATTCAAGGCTGAGCCACATGGGACACTTTCTGGGGACAGGAATGGGGGACACCCAGAAGTGAAGGGCATCCCTTGACTATGTGACTACAAAGCCAAACCCAGAGTCCCCCTCACACCAAGACTCAGACCTTTCATTATCTGGTCCCTCCTCTCAGCCCCCATCCATCACAAGAAGACAACTGCCTAATGCAGTGATCTCAAGGTCACCAGAGCTGGAGGGAGTGGTTCCCAGAGGCTCAGGTATTCTGATTTAAACAGGACTCAGGTGTATGACTAAGGACCAAGGAATCTGTGAACTCTCCACCCCATTGTGTCCCTGGAAGATATGTACCTATGAAAGGAAAATCAGATGACCTGTCTGAGAGTGGCATTTGTGTCTGGTAAGAAGTAGCTATGGAGAATTCACTCTCATCTCACACCTTGATTTTAATGTCAATCAGATTTTTTAAATACTGAAGAATTAGGGCTGAAGATGTGGCTGAGGGGTTAAGAGCATGCACTGCTCTTCCAGAGGACCAGAGTTCAATTCCCAGCAACCACATCAGGGAGCTCACAACTGCCTGTAACTCCAGCTTCCTGGGGATTCCAACACCTTTGGTTTCTTCAGGCACCTGTACCCCCCAACGCACAGAGAGATTCACACATATACACATAATTATTTTTTTAACTCAAAAAATATTTTAAATTTATTTTTAAAAACTGAAGTACTATGCTTTTGAGTGAAACAGAAGACTTTAAAATGGCTGGTTAGGGCTGGGGTTGTAGCTCAGGTTGTGGAGTATTACTTAGCATACATGGGGCCCTGGGTTTGATTTCCAGAACCACAAAAGCCAGGTGTGGTGGTACATGCTTATAATCCTAAAACTCCAGGCTCAGGTGGTAATGGCAGGAAGATTAGGAATTCAAGGCTATCCTTAGCTATATAGTGAGGTTGGCTGGCCTTCTGCAGTCCCCACAGAGGAAGGGGCTTGTTCAGTCAGGTTCTTACTAACCCAAGAGGAAGCCCTTAGAGGTGGCTCAGGAGATGGTGGTTTAAGCTAAAATATACTTGTTTCTGAGGATTGAGGTAAGTTATGCCAAGCAAGTTTGGGGCAAACTTTACATTTCTCAACCCCCCCCCCCACGTCTTGGGAGAAACCTGTGAAAACAGTGTTTGCCTACTTCTAACATTTTCATCTTGGATACAGACCAAACATCAGCTCACTACTTCTGCTAGGAAAATTGCCGCTTCTGGACAAAACTTCACTAGACTAATGCGCATCATTGCTAAGAACTGCATAGATCAGAGATGCACTCAGGAGCTTCTGTGTGTGGTGGAGCAGATTCAAACCATGAGCAGCCAGCTCCACATCATCTCCAGGTAGGAAGCAGCTTTAGAAAACTCAATGAGCTCTGCTTTCTCAAAACCCAGTAAGGATGGAGGAGGGAAGTCCTTTTTATATGTTTCTTTTAATGTTTTATCTTCCTGTTACCAGAAATTTGGGGGAGTCCCTTTGTGGTCACTGGATGATACTAGGAAAACTGGGGTCTGCTCCTGAGGTTCTTAGACACATTAATAAAAGAATTTAAGAATTTACTCAAACAGAAGTGTTAGGGTTCCAATAGCAGCCCCCTCCCCCTCCCCAACAGGGACCTACAAACTCTGCTGAGAAGCAGCCTGCCTTTCCTCTGACCTCCAAAGATAAGCAGAGTTCCTCTTATCTTAAAAGGAAGACACTTCCACACCCTAATCCTACCTGCTTCCCCCTCCCTGATTCCACACCCTAAAGCCCTCATATGAAAAGCCCCAGCTCTCAACCCGTGGACATCTTTTCCTGGACATCTTTCCTTCCCTGACATCCTTCCCTACCTTCCCTTCCCCCTAACCCCTTCTTCCCTTCCCTTCTCTTCCCTTACATTCTTTCCCTTTGTGGACATCTTTCCCTTCCCGAGGGAAAGGTGCCCCGAGCGAAATAAATCTGTGTCCCACTGAGGATTCCATCTGAGCCTCTGTGCCTCATCCATCCGCTCGTGCCTCCTCCATCTGCACCGCTCGCTCCCGCCCATTCTCTACCTATCAGATGGTGCTTCTTGGCCTCAGTACAAACTAGATAATAACTCTGTTTGGCCAAACACTGGAACCGTAGACCTCGATATTTTAAAAGATTTGAAAAACTTCTGCCAGCGTAACGGCAAACAGTCTGAACTACCCTAACAAGAAGCTCAAAGACAATTTTATTAAAGTTTAAGAGAAAAACTCCAGGGCAGGCAAGCTGTAACTCTCAGCAGCTACCTGGAGGAGGAGAGCGGAGAAGAGAAAAAAGAAAAAGTCATACCATTTGAATTAAGCCAGCATGGAGGTCAGTCACATGGCAGCAGCCAACCAGTGGGCAGGAAGGGGAGCTTTAGAGAAAGAGGAAAGCCCAAAGCATTAGGGGAAGCATGCCTAGAAAAAAGAAAGGGAGCTGGAGAGATGGCTTAGTGGTCAAGAGCACTGGTTGCTCTTGCAGAGGACCCACATGGCCACTAACAACCATCCATAACTCCATTTCCAGGGGATCCAATGCCCTCTTCTGGTTTCCAAGGCCATTGCACACATAGGTGCACATACATACATGCAGATTAAACATTCATACACATAAATTTTTTTGGTATATTTGAGACAGGGTCTCCCTGTAGCTCCAGCTGGCCTGGAACTCGCTATGTAAACCAGGCTGGCCTTGAACTCACAGAGATCTGCCTACCTCTGCCTCCCAAGTGCTAGGATTAAAGGTATGTGCTACTGCACCCAGCCACATAAAATAAAATTTAAAAAGGAAGCAGAAAGGAAACATGCTTTTCTGAAGAAAAGGAGACAGATGTAGGAACCAACAGGGCTGCCCTCTATAAGACTTTGCTGGGGGGTGTGGGGGGAAGTCTGAGAAGGAGAAGTACATTATTTCATTAAAGGGACAGTTATTCTGCCTATCTTTTTTTTAACTATGAATACATTTTTTAAAAGATTTACTTATTTTTATTTACATGTATGCATGTTTGCCTGCATGAGTTTATGTGCACCACATGTTTGTAGTGTTCACAAAAGTCAGAAGAAGGCACTGGATTTCTTGGAGATGGAGTTACAGCTGCCATGTGGGTACTGGGACTCCAACCTCGGTCTTCTGTAAGAGCAACAAGTACTCTTAACTCTGGGCCATCTCTAGTCCCTACTATGAATACATTTTATTTTTTAAGCAGAAACAGGTAAAAATTATTTTCCTTAAAATGCACATATAATACCAGATATTACAACATTTTTAATATACTATTTCATTTATTATTTTTATGTGTATGAGTGTATTGCCTGCATGTATGTGAGTGCACCCATGTCGTGCAATGCTGCAGAGGTCAGAAGAGGGCTTCAGATTCCCCTGGAACTGTAGTTAAGGATGGTTCCTAGCTGCCATGTGGGTTCTGGGAATCGAACCCGTGTCCTCTGCAAGAGCAGTCAGTGCTCTTAACCACTGAGCCATCTCTCCAGCCCCAACATTGTTATTTTTATATTTTTCAATTTTTTCTATTTTTTTAGAATTTCAAACATGAATATTATATTTACATGACTTCTACCACTCCCACTCCTTCCTCCAGCTCCTCCCATGCCCCCCCACCCTCTTTCAATTTCTTGTTCTGGTCTTTGATTATTGTTACATACACATATATGTGTATGTGTGTGTGTAAACATACATAATGCACTGAATTTGTTTAGTGGTGTTCATATGTACATGTGTTTAGGGCTGACTACTTGGGATTAGATAACCTATCAGGGAGCTTGTCCCTGAAGAAAACCAATTCTCCCTCTGTAAGTATCCATTGATTGCCTGTAGCTCTTCATCCTGAGGTGGCACCCATGAAACTTTCCCTATCCACCTTGGCATGTCAGCTGCTGTGGTCATTATACAGATCTTGTTAGACAATAATACTGTGGTTATTTCAGGGTGCAGCTTCTCTTTCACGTCTGGAATGCATCACCTAGCGGCATCTCTTCAGTTCAGCTCAAGGTGAGCCTACCTTCCTAGGGGTGGTCCTGCCTTTCCAAGAGGTGGCCCCTTGGTCAGGTGACTGAGCAGCCCAACTGGAATGTTAGGCTTCCACCTAGGCCAGTTATTTCATCCTGTAAACCAAAAGGAATTAATTTTCCCTTAATGGGTCTTTACCGTGTCTCTGCCAGAGTACACCTCCCCAATTCAGAACTCCAATGGTTCTACTGTGTTCAACACGTCAGGGTTAGTGTACTACACAGGTGACTGACATCCTTTCTTTATAACCATGTGTAAATTTTGACCATTAGCCCTCTACTTGTTTTTAAATTAATCACATCCAGTGAAAAAGCCAGTTACCTTTTAAAATATGTGCATACTGACATTCTTGACAGTGACATACTGCATATACTTTGGTAGTTCCATAGATGACATCAGCTAATAACACCACAGCCAACTTAGTTTGTGAGAGTATCCTCTATGATGTTCATACAAAGATAGAATCACTTAGCAACACAGATCTGAGATGTATCTCAGTCATTCAGTTATGCATGACTGCATGTTACTAGCAAGAGATTGGGTTGGGCAAGGTGACATATGCCTTAATCCAGCACTTGAGAGGTGGAAGCAGGAGGATCAGGAGTCCAGGGCTGTGAATTCAAGAGTAGTCCTGGCTTCATGAGACCCAAAAAAAACATACACTCTAGCAAGTGAAAACACTGTGAATTTCATATACCAAGAAAAACTGCCATTATCAAGGTTGTAGTTAAGATTTGTTCATTTGTTAACTGGGCATGGGCAGTGCCTGTCTATAATCCCAGCCCTTAAAAGGGGGAGGCAGAGGATTAGAAGTTTAGGGCCATCCTTCACTGCATATTCAGTTCAAGGCCAGCCTGGGCTACATGAGACTCTGTCGCACCCCCCCCCCAAAGTTAAGCCATTTAATGCACTCAAACTCTGAGTTGTTTTCATTAATTGCTCCTTATAACAGCTTTCCTATTGATGACAGAGATTCTAGAACATCACAATATAATCATAAAACAGGTTCATTTCAACTGAGTTTCTTAGTACACACAGTGTCACATTTACTAGTAAAAAATTCCTAGCAGTTAGTCTTATATTATGGAAAGTTTGATAATTAAAACTATTATCAATTGTTGTGAGGAACAAAAATAACATTGCCCAAACCAGAGTGTGTGTGTATGTATGTATATATATGTTACTTTTCTGTTGCAGTGATAAAACATCATGACCAAGGCCACTTATAGAAGGAAGAGTTTATTGGGTTTATGGTTCCAAAGAGTTAAGAGTTCATCATGGTGGGGAGGCATGGCAGGAGGCAGCCAGAGCAGAAAGCTGAGTGTGCACATCTTGAAGCACTTGCAGGAAGCAGAGAGACAGACTGGAAGTGGGCAGGTTATATACTTTCAAAGCTGTGATATGCTTTCTCCAGCATGGGCACGCCTCCTAAAGGTTCTCCATGACCCTTCCCAAACAGTGCCAGCAACTGGAGACCAAGTGTTCAAACACTTGGAGTCTATGAGGGACATTCTCATTCAAATTACCATAGTATATAAATCATTTTTTATCTTTTATTTATTCAGTGTGTGCGTGTGTGTGTGTGTGTGTGTGTGTGTGTGTGTGTGCGCGCGCGCACACTTGTCCAAAGCATACATGTGGTAGTCAGAAGACAACTTGTAGGAGTCAGTTCTTTCCTTCCAACATGTGGGTCCTGGGGATCAAACTCAAGTCATCAGTCTTGGTGACAGGTGCATTTATCCTCTGAGCCATCTCACCAACCCTTTAAGTTTTTTTTTAATTCAAAATAAACCTGGCTACTGTTCTCCAGGAAATAATATTTCAGATACATAATGACTTCAAGATTACCTGCCAATATGTTTTCTATTTAAGACACAGACATGGAAACCAAAGACCTGATGGAAACGCCCATCACAGGCAAAGTAGTTTTTATACTCAGACCCCTAGACACTAGAGACATGGTGTGCCATGCAGGGCCAGGCAAGGAAGCACCAGGATCAAATGGCAGAAGAAGTGAGGACATTCACCTTGCTTTCCATGGGAATGAATGGGTGAGGCAGGAAGAACAGGCCAAGCATGTTTAGGATTGGTTATTTTAATTATTTCAGGAGTCCCTATGGTGCAGTGGCTGTCTCTAGTTGTCCCATACCTGGGTTAATTAGGGCAGAAAGATGAGGGCTTAGAGTAAAAAAGCAAGATAAAGGGGATGGTTGGGAGGTGAAGGGTTGGATTGGTTGGTTTTGCACATGGAAGGTGTGTTTTCAGGTAAGTCTGGGAATTGGTTGGCTATGGAGAAGCAGTCAGCCCAACATCAGCAAGTCCTGGACTAGCTATGGAGAGGCAGTCAGCCCAACATCGAGTCCTGGACTAGCTATGGAGAGGCAGTCAGCCCAACATCAGCGAGTCCTGGACTAGCTATGGAGAGGCAGTCAGCCCAACATCGAGTCCTGGACTAGCTATGGAGAGGCAGTCAGCCCAACAGCAAGTCCTGGATATAATTCTGAACAGAATGTCTCACTTCCTCTCATTTTTTGTGGCATTTGTTGCTTCTTCTCTTCAGTTTTTTCCTTAACGACATTCTCTTTTTGTTGTTCTTTATAGATTCTATATGAGTCATATGTTCTTGGCACTAAAATAAAACTTTCATTTAAAAAATGCTAAATTAGGCCCTTAGAGGACCTTCCCTCTGGGCCTGGGATAATGATTCAGTTGGCAAAGTGCTTGCCACATAAGCATGAGAACCTGAGTTAGATCTTGAGCATTCTTGTGAAACCTGAGCTTGGAGGTGTGTACCTGTCATCCCAGGGCTAGGGAGGCAGAGTCAGGAGGATCTCTAGGATTTGCAGGCCAGGCAGTCTAGCAAAATAGGCAAGCTCCTGGTTCAGTGAAAGACTGTCTCAAAAAAATAATCAAATATGCACAGAAACTTCTGCAGGCCATCTCCAAGACTGTGAGTGCGGCAGAGGCTGCCAATCTACGGGCAAGTGCCACAGGGACCTGGTAAACAACAAGCAGTCACAAGGATACCCTCTCCTCCTCAGTTATTCAGTTCAACTCTGTTCCTTCCCCAAACGTGTCATCTCAATTCCTGTGTGTTCATTTGATAATTTCCATTGACCTACCCTTAATTTTGTTGATTACTTCTTTAGTTCAATCTGCAAGTGTGCCTCCCATGGCGCTTTGCACATCTACTGCTGTTTTCTCCCATTTCCAACATTTACCTTTAGTTAGCTGGCTAAATCTTGTTTTTGTTTTTGAGAGGGATCTTACTACATAGCCCAGGCTGGCCTTGAATTGACCATGTAACCTTGAACTCAGGATCTGTCTGCCTCAGCACTGTGCTTGACTCTATTTTTCTTTTTTTTTTAAACTTATTTTTTAAATTTTATTTATTATTTTATGTTTATGCGTGTATTGCCTGCATGTAGGTAAGTGCACCCGTGTTGTACAATGCCCGCGGAGGACAGAAAAGGCTGTCAGATCCCCTGGAACTGGAGTTACAGATAGTTGTTAGCTGCCATGTGGGTGCTGGGATTTGAACCCGGGTCTTCTGAAAGGTCAGTGTTCTTAATCGCTGAGCCATCTCTCCAGCCCCTTTATTATTTTAATTTTATGTGTATGCGTGTACTGCCTGCATGTAGGTAAGTGCACCCATGTTGTGCAATGCCCGCGGAGGTCAGAAGAGGCTGTCAGATCCTCTGGGACTGGAGTTACAAACAGTTGTTAGCTGCCATGAGTGTGCTGGGATTCAAACCTGGGTCTTCTGCAAGAACAACCAGTGCTCTTAACTGCTGAGCCATCTCTCCAGCCCCAACTTTTTTTCATAGGTTTTTTTCCTCTCTGGTATCAGTTACCATTTATTTGTGCATTTTGGCCACATTTTCCCTAAAGTCATGAATCTATTAATCACAGCTATTTTTACTTTCCTGTCTGATAACACGGCTCACATCTGATTTGGCAGCTTTGTTTTTTTTGTCTTGTTTCTTGACAGTGGGTTGGTGGCTTTGGTTTGGTTTGGCTTTTTTAAAAGCATGGCTCATAATTTTCTGCTGAAAATTTGAGATTATGTGTATGTTTTTAGAGACTGAGTAATATTTATCTATATTTACATCTTCTAGTCTTTTGTGTGGTAGGTGAGGCAGTGTGGTCAGGCATTGACCTGAGTTGTGGCTTTATTGTTAGTCACTGTGAGAGCATCAGGTCTGCTAACCTCATCTTGTGTTTTGTCCTTCCCTCAGTGGCTAAAGGCTTTTAGTCCATGAAGGAGAGATCTGGTCAGTGATTCATGCATATGTAACAAGGGCTGCTCCTCTCCCCAAAGCCTGCACCTCAGGGAGGTATTCCTAGTTCTACATCCTGAACCAAGTCTTTCTCATGAGTACCAGGTAAGGTCCTAGACAAAAGATTGAGTATGTGCGGAGTTTTCTTAAGTTGGTGGGCTCTAGATACTTACACTAATCTACACTCAGATATTAGCAATTTGGTGTGTGTGTGTGTGTGTGTGTGTGTGCATGCATGTGTTTTGCTGGAAATCAAGCCCAGTGACCTGCACATACTAGGTAAACACTCTACTACTGAGCTACATCCCCAGCACTGTTAAATTTTTCTCTCAAACTTCATATTCAATTACATGACAGCCGTCTCCCTCCCATGCTGTCTTATGTAAACCAGTACTTCTTCCATCACTCCTCAGAGTTGTCTGTTTTTTAATAGATCTGAGACTAGAGAACTTCAAACTCAGCTCTCAATAAATTCAGGAAAAGTTATGATATTTTGTGTTTCTTTTTGAGACAGGGTCTGCCTGTAGCCCCAGATGGCCTGGAACTCATTATGGAGACCAGGCTGGCCTTGATCTCACAGAGATACACTTGCATCTGCCTCCTGAGTGCTAGGATTGAAGGCGTGTATCACCACACCTGACTCAAAAGTCATGATTCTGTGCATTGTCTGACATCTTGTTGGGGTGAAAAGTAACACTCTTTCTAATTTCTCATATCTTAAATGAAAACTGCAAATGGACAATGTTTGTATGCCTCAAAGAACATCTCTACCGGGTGTAGTGGCATACCTGTGATAATAGCTAGCACTTTGGAGGTGGAGGCAGGAGGACCATGAGTTGAAGGCTACCTTCAGCTACATAGCAAGTGAGAGGCCAGCCTGGGCTAAATGAGATGAAGGAAGTCAAGAAGGAAGGAAGGTGGGCAGGCAGGCTTAGGGCCTTTTGTATGCTATTACACATGTGTAAGGTCTGCCTCTGTCCTCTCTACCTTCACCAAATTTTCCCAGGCCTGTCTACTTCTCCAACAGACCTGAATGTAAATTCTCCCTCCTCCGAAGGGATGAAACAGTGGTTAAGAGCACTGGCTGTTCTTGAATAAGATCTGGATTCGAATCCCAGCACCCATATGGTGGCTAACAACTATCCATGCAGGCATAACACTCATATACATTCAAAATAATAAAAAAAATTTTTTAAAAAGGGGATGAAACACCTCCACTGTACAGATGTCCCTTAACTTATGGAGTTATGTCTGAATAAACTCACTGAAAGCTAAAATTTTGGTTAAGTAAAAAAATGTATTTAAGGCCAGGTATGGTGACTCATACCTCTAATCCCAGTACTTGGGAAGTTGAGGCAGGAGAATCCGAAGTTGGAGGCCAGCTTGGGCTACATGGCAAGACCTTGTCTGAAACAAATCAACAACAACAAAAAAACTAAACAAAAATAACAGAAGTCATATTAACTTATTTTTAAGGTCTGGGATGTAGCTCAGTGGTAGAAAAACACTTGCCTACCATGAACAAGATTTGACGCCTAACACTGAAGGAAAAAAAAAACTTATTTGATACATTTACCCTACCACCCACATCATCTGTGTGCTTAGCAGTATAGCACACTATAGAAGGACAGTTGTTTACCCTGGCTGACTGCAGCTGTGGTCTGCTACCACTGTCCAGCATTATCAAAGCATCATGCAGAGTATCATGCCTAATAGTACTATCCTAAGATGCAATCCAACTTCAAAGTTGAAATAGTGTTTGTTGAACCATTATAAGCCAGGGACCATCTGTAATGTAGACTAAATCATACCCAGCTTCCTCTATTTTATTTCTTTGTATGATTCCTTAAGAATACCCATCCTGGGCTGGAGAGATGGCTCAGCAGTTAAGAACACCTACTGTTCTTGCAGAAGACCCGGGTTCGTATCCCAGCACCCACATGGCAGCTAACAACTGTCTGTAACTCCAGTTCAGGGGATCTGACAGCCTCAACTGTCCTCTGCGGGCATTACACAACACAGGTGCACTTATCTACATGCAGGCGTAACACTCATACACATAAAATAATAAATACAAAATATTAAAAAAAAGAGGGGCTAGAAAGATGGCTCAGCGGTTAAGAGCACTGACTACTCTTGCAGAGGACCTGGGTTCGATTCCCAGCACCCACATGGCAGCTATGAACCATCCTTAACTCCAGTTCCAGGGGAATCCGAACCCCTCTTCTGACCTCCACGGCATTGCACAACACGGGTCAGGGCCTCCCTGTAGCCCCAGCTGTCCTGGAACTCACTTTGTAGACCAGGCTGGCCTTGAACTCACAGAGATCCACCTGCCTCTGCCTCCCAAGTGCTGGGATTAAAGGTGTGTGCCACCACACCCAGCAATAAATAAAATATTTTTTTAAAAAAGAATACCCATCCCAATTTGTAATGGTATTTTTCCCTATATGTATTTGTTTGGCTATTTTATTAGACTACAAATTCCATGAAGCTAGAGGATTAGGTTAGTAGGACTAGTATATGAAAGTACTAAAAAAATGAAAATTTTCATTTCAAGTTTAAAGAAACTACACCAGTTAAGATCAGAGTCCAGAGACTAGACACACCCCACAACAAAAGAAAACAAACAAACAACAAACAAAAAACCCAAAAACCACTTGAAAATGTGCAATTTAGCTATTCATTCAGAGTCTCTGGAATATAAAGGCAACTGAGATAAAGGTTCAGGCCTGGCTTTCAGAACAGTGTTTCTCCCTCCCCAACAGCAGGACACATCACCTTCTCCAGATCCTGCAGCACCAACTGAGGCAGGGCTACCCCCCACCCCCTTAGTGGGGTCCAGGTTATTCTAGTGCAGTGGAACCTGAGAGACAGGCAAGTGCTGACAACATGTACTGGAGACCTGTTAGGCTACTAAATAAAGCAAGATGTAAAGAGAGGAAGAATGTGAAGAGTTTTAAGAATTGGCTGCCTTCTGGGGCTGGAGGGATGGCTCAGCAGTTCGAGAGCACTGACTGCTCTTGCAGAGGACCTGGGTTCGATTCAAGCACCCCCACAGCAGCTAACAATTGTCCATAACTCCAGTTCCAGGGGGTTTGACATTCTCTTCTGACCTCTGCGGGCAATGCACGATATGGGTGCACCTACACGCATGCAGGCAATACACTTATACATATAAAAGAATAAAATAAAAAGTAATAAAAATTAGAAAAAGAATTGGCTGCCTTCTCATAGCATTTCACTGGGAGATTATATATATATATGCATATTATATACACACTTTCATCTCCTTTCAGGGTGAGTGGCCTCTGCTCCCCTTCAAACATGATGCTTTGCTGTCTATAAAGTGAGAGCTGATAACAGAAAGGCAGCCTAACCCTACTAGCAGGAACCCTCTAAGAGAGAGCTCCAAAGTGGTGACTCTAGAAACAGGTGGACAGCATCCCCAATACTGAACATGGTTATCCTTCCCTCCTGCAGGGTTTGAGAAAACCCTCCTCAGACCCAGAGGAACTGGAAGTTGCTGCCTTCTGTATGCAGTGGAGGAGGAAACTACTAAGATACCGACTTCAAAAAACCACTACCAAAGACTGTGATGAGCTGGGCTTGTGAAAAACAAGCACTAAGAACCTTCCAGCATTGGTAGCTGTTTCAAGACGGATTATAGAAACTGAGAAATATTCTCCAAGTGAACTGTGTTGACCAGTGCTTTGGCCCTGACACTCCGGTGTATTGTGCCGATTAGGCTGAATCAGAGACACAGGGTGTTGTATGGCCAGGGTCTGTCCTTTACACAGAGCTGTCCTGACACCATTCCTGGTTAAGGAGATGGAGCAGCAGATGGACGACCTTAATAGGGAATGTCTGTGTGTAATGAAACCATAGGGGAGGGGCTGGAGAGATGCTCAGCGGTTAAGAGCTCTGGCTGCTCTTGCAGAGGATCCAGGTTCAGTTCCCAGCACCCACATGGCAGCTTACAACCATCCATAACTCCAGTTCCAAGGGATCCAACACCCTCTTCTGATCTCCATGGGCATTTTACAATGTGGGTGCACTTATATGCATTCAGGCAATACATTCATACACATAAAATAAAAATAAATATTTAAAAAAAAATAAAGCTGGACATGGTGGCGCACACCTTTAATCCCAGCACTTGGGAGGCAGAGGCAGGAGGATCTCTGTGAGTTCAAGGCCAGCCTGGTCTACAAAGTGAGTTCCAGGACAGCTGGGTCTATAGGGAGACCCTGTCTCAGGAAGACCGAAAAATAAATAATAAAAATAAAACAAATAACAAAACCATAGGGGAAAAAAGAGCAGCACAGTTAGAAAATGAATATGAATAATTCTCTGAAGGGACTCAATGCCCTTTTGTTTCCTGTTCATCCCATCTATTCCTTCACCCATTACTGTTTCGTTTTGTGTTTAGCCACTTTATTGGTTCATGTACCAGATCATCATGCACTTAAATCATACACCTAGTGGTTTTGAATGTTCATAGATGTAGGTACAATCAGTTTCAGAACATTTTTAGTCACCCCATAAAGGAAACCCTTCTGTATTTGTGTCCTCCTGCCCCAGCCTAGTAGCTATTGACTACTTTTGGTAGATTTTTTTAAAAGAGATTTGCCTATCCTGGACATTTCAGACAAATGGAATACAATAAATAAGTGGTTCTTTGTGACTTGCTTACATCGCTTAGCATAGCTTTTTGAAAGCTCCGTTTGTATAGCACTATTAGGCCTTCCTTCCAGTATTTGCTGTATGCTATACTACATGCTGCATATCCACTCATTAATTGTTATGAACTAACTTAATGGCATGAAGGTCTGGGTAAGGCTTCTGCATTGTTCCTTTTTCTATTGAATAAATAATTATGTCACATCTCTCATTTCCTGTATCATTAAATTGTATACTGTTTCTCTTTTCCCCTGCCTAGTCATTATGGCTAGTGATTCATCAATTTTATTAAACCTCACACCATATTTTGGTTTCAAAAATTTTCTGTAATGTTTTCATTTCCTAACTCACTGATTTCATAGTTAAGGCAGAAGGATAAATTCTGTTACTTCATCCTGACCAGAAGCCCAAGTTCTGTTTGGTACCTTAATGGGGATATAGAGGCATATGAATAGGTGATGTTAGTGCAGAAGAGAAGCTGAACAGAACAGGAAATCCTGGAAAAACTAATTCTTAGAGAAAGGAAGAAGCAAACCAAGATCAAGTAGTCAGAGATAAGACAGACCCTTATTTCTCTAACATAAAAAAAGAAAGGTTAAAAAAAGGGGGGCGCTGGACAGGTAGACCACAGAGGCTCCTCAAACAATACAGGATATTACTATTGCCATTGCCATTGGATGCACACCAGAACAAGATGGTAAGTACCTATTGCTGAAGACAGCCTACACTTTGGAAAGAGGACACAGAAAAAACAAACAAGAACTGAACTGGATGCCTTCCTGCTGGCTGGTGTTCATAGTGCTAGAACGAGATACGCAGGCTGTCAGGAGAAAAGTCATCAATGATCACATGCAGTTGTAGATCCCATGTGCTGCAATACCAAACTGCCCAGCAACATATGCACTACTGCAATACTGGTATGCATGTTCTGGAGCAACCAACTCCTTCCTGATAGGATCTGCTGCCTGCTCCACAGGAGAGACTATGTGCCTGGCACCGGAGAACCTGTCAAAAAGCTAGGGAGGTCACAGGCCTTATGGAAGAATCTACTACTGCTGTTTTTGCCAAATGAGTATGTAAACTGCCTTATACATAATTATGTTTAGACCCACAGACCAGTGCAGCACCCAGCGGAGCCTTGTCAGAGAAGCCTCTTTTGGCAGTGGGCAACAGTTAAAGCATGGGCTCTTACTGGTCAAAATGCTGAGAATAAGTGACTGAGGTTTGGCACCACAGGGGGCATCTGTGTCACCATCTCCTAGGCCCAGAGAACAGCATGGAAGATGGGGAGGAAGAGCTCAAAGCACAGGGAGGAGTATGGTAGGGTGCTGGCTTCTGAATATGACATGGGGTTGCACCAATACAGCAAGCCCAGCTGGCCAGTGAGCTCCAGGGATCCTCCTGTCTCTGCCTGTGCGTGCTAGTTTTTGTCAACTTAACACAGAGTCACCTGGGAAGAGGGAAGTTCAGTTGAGAAACCGTCTTCATCAGACTGGCATGTCTATGAGGCATTTTATTAATTGATGTAAGAAGGCCCATTTTACAGTGGGTTGGTGCCATCCCTGGACAGGCGAGCCTGGGCTGTATAAGAAAGGTAGCCCAGGAAAAAAAAAAAAAAAAGGTAGGCCCAGCAAGCCAGGGCAAGACAGTACACAGTGTTCCTCCATGGTCTCTGCTTCAGTTCTGGCCTCCAGGCTCCTTCCATGAGTTCTAGCCCTGACTTCCCTCATTGATGGACTGTCTGTCACTGGAAGTATAAGACGCAATAAACTACCAGGTGTGATGGTGTACACCTTCAATCCCAGCACTCAGGAGGCAGAAGCAGGCAGATTTCTCTCTGCTCTACATAGTGAGTTCCAAGCCAGCTGCGACTACAGGGAGACCCTGTCTCAAAAAAACAAAATAACAACAAAATAGATGCAATAAACCCTTTCTTCCCTAAATTATTTTTGGTTTGAGTATTTAATATTTTTATGTGTATGAGGGTATTGCCTGCATGTATGTGAGTGCACCTGTGTCGTGACATGCCGCAGAGATCAGAAGAGGGCTTTGGATTTCCCTGGACCTGGAGTTAAGGATGGTTTGTAGCTGCCATGTGGGTGCTGGGAATTGAACCCGGGTCCTCTGTAAGAGCAGTCAGTGCTCTTAACCACTGAGCCATCTCTGTAGCCCCAGATTCAGATCTTTCAGGTATGTCCAACTACAGCCCATGTGCTACATGTACCTCAGGATACAACCTAACACAAAACCATTTACTTAGAATATCATGGGACTTTGTTCTGTTTTTTAAATTTTGTTGTTTTTAACTTGGTTGCATAGCTCTCCAGCACAAAGTCTCAGATGACATCCTGCCGCAACTGAACATATGTGAAAGCTAATGTAAGCGAGCCTTCCTAAAATGAAAGCAATACCTTAACTGCTGCCAGTCTCTGCAGTAAGGCAAAGCATAATGTCTCTGTACTAAGGATGAGTTGATGAGCAGTGTACTGCTCCCTCCCTTCTTTTAGGAAGGTTTGGAATGAGCTTCACTTATAAACTTTTTTTTTTTGGAGACATAGTCTCCCTGCAGCCCAGCTGGCCTGGAATTCACTATGTAGATCAGACTTGCCTTGAACTCACAGAGATCCACCTGCCTCTGTCTCCCAAGTGCACACACTCTTTTTTTGTACACAAGACTTCTACCTTCTTTCTTTACTTATTTATGTGTATGAGTATTTTGCCCATGTGCATGTAAATGCACCCATGCATGCAATGCCTATGGAGGCCAGAAGAGGGCGTCATATCCCCTAGAACTGGAGTTATGAATGGTTGTTAGTTTCCATGTGGGTGCTGGGAACTGAACCCAGTTCGTCTGAAGAGCAGCCAGTGCTCTTAACTGCTAAGCCATCTCTCCAGCTCCTTCTGTCTTTAAGTGCTGAACATTTATTAAAGGGAAAAAACACACTTCCAGACACATGTCATTAGAAATGTTTTTAATTTAAATTCAGACAATAGAAAGGGATCACAGAGAAAGCATCACAAACTTACACCACTTTCAAGAATGCCACTTGGAAAATTTAGTAGAAAAAAAAAAAAAGACAAGCCTGACTTTACCAAGTAATTTGCTGGCCTTTAATAGTACAACTGATCACTTCAGCCAAGTATACCCTTACTAGTACTTTTTAAACAAATTAACAATTCAGTTAATCTACTAAATTGGTACAAATTAAAACCTTCTGAAATGAAATAATCTAGGCAAAGTTTCCTAACATTTGACATACAACTTGAGAAATGAAATATTGACATTAGAAAGTTCAAACAAAACCTTCCTCATCTCAAGTAGGTGTAACCTGGATCTTGGCCCAGACAGTGCTTGTAGGCTGCCATGTCTGGACACCTTGCATCCAGCAACAGAACCCTGGGGCACAGAGCCATCTGATGCCCTGGTCTCAGGCAAGCACAGAAGCCCTGTGTGGTCCCTGAACCTCAGGTCTATGCTGAGCCCCCTTTCTGGATGAGGTGGGTGGGGACAGCATGTACAGCATAAAGAATGTAAAAATGTTCTTAAATTTTGGCAAGTTAATATATAAATAACTACTTCTTGATTGTCACTTTATAAGGAAATATTATACTACTTGAAAAAGCATTCTGTCTGAACTTCCCTCTTAAGCAAATAGAGGAAAGACTGCAAAATAGAGGTAGCTGAATCCTCTTACCTGTAATAAATGGGTGGCATCAGTCTCTGCTTTCTTGACATAAAATGTGAAGTGTATCACTGACAACCCCAAGATGTTGCTGGTAATGAAGGTCTAGGAAGAATTTTGTTATGTTTTCAAATTCAGCCTCTCTATATTTATTTCTCTACAATAAATTACATATCAAGCCTCTAACAAGTGCAAATTTTCCTCTTCCTTCCAACCTTAATATCCTTATAAAATATCCTTAAAATTACTTAAATCTGTAATGAAGGGTTGGGAGTACAGCTCAGTGGAAGTGTTGGTCTGCCATGCTGAGGCTCTAGGTTCAATCTCTAACACTAAAAGGAAAAAAAGTTGTCTATACAAAAATCAATGAGCCAGAAGTGTGGGGACTAGTAATTTGCAGAGCTTATTTTGTTTTCTAAACTGCTATAAGTAGTATATATTTAATTTTTCTATAAGCATTAAGTTAAAAAAATGAGCAATTCAAGAATCGGCAGCACTGTGGCCGCATTCCCACAGAAAGTGTATCTGCTGTTTCTAAGAATCCTCGGCTTTGTCCACACTACAAGCTATTTCAGCAAACACAGCATACAACGTGGCCCAGCAGTAAAGCAATTGGTGGCCTCCACTAATACCCATTCAATACAACAAACTGAAAGTGAGAGCTTTAAGACAAAATATAAGTCTATACAATTCTATGGTATAAAAGTTCTTATAAACCAACATTCTTAAAAATTGCTAACTTGATGAGTTAATATTCTCCACAATAATTTCTCAGGTTAATTCAGACTCCTGAGTTATGATTCCAGTACACATCACCTGAAGCTTCATAAAACTGGCAAACACCACAAACCATACTGTATTATTCTGGAACAACTTTGCACAACTTAATACACCCTAATGGGAATAAAAGGATTGTGTTTGTGAGAGCTATAAAGCAATTATATATTTATAAATACTTTGCACAAATAATTCTCTCTGTACAGCAAATCTGTGACAAATCTAAATTATCTGCATCTCACAGAACCTAGAAATTGAGATAAAATTTAGAAATCAATTCATTGACAAGAATATGAATTATCTTTAAACTTTGAAACCTTTGAAAGTTCTGTACCTCCAGCCCCTGTTATTAACTCAGTTTAACAAGAACTGACTACTCAACTACCCTCCCACTCTTAAAAGAAGTGGGACTGGCAAGAACACTGCAATCTGAAGTCCTACAGCAAGTGAAAAGACAAAATCCTAAGCACAGGTCCTTATGATATAACATGATTCCTTTGGCAGCAGCCTGATTGTGGGGTTTGGAATACAGGTTGGGAATCACAGAGGGCCCATCCAGAAAGAGGGCCAATTAGAGTGTGACATCACTCCAGTATTTCATGTGTTTTCCAAGTTTAGAGTAAAATTCTAACCAAGACTCAGAGAAACTGTCAAATTTAAACACTTATGATATGTTGCTGTTCCAATTGTGTACCCTGATACAAACCACTCTATTAAACACCAAAGTAAACAGATATACATTTTCAGAAACCAGCATGAATATTTAAGTGGCATCTCAATCAACGAATCTATCCAGATTAAGACAAGTTATTTCTGTTATGTCTAAATGTGTAGCTTCTAAGAATAAGGACATAACTTACTTTTCAGTGTGATATACAAATAAAATTCTATGGATTTTAACAACACCAATCCACCTTTAAAAAGAGCTTATTCACTGGGAGAACTAGCTACTGTTACATTTTTGTGAGAAAATAAGAAAAAAGAATTAAAAGGCTCTATGTTGACAGGATCTGACAGGTGTCCCCTAAGCTAATATTATCTCAATTCTGAAAACCTATAAAAGTAAAAAGCACTATTTTAAACATAAAACACTTTCACATAAACTATATTGTCAAATTTGAAACTAAGACCAAATTAGCTTATAAAACAGACTTTAGGACACTAGTTACTGTAATAGATATCGACACTCAAGAGTACTGACATCAATGGTGCATTAATGACTTTTAAGCCTTAATTTTAAATTACTCTCCTAACATCCTTTCAGGAGTTAAAAAAAAAGAGAGAGAGAGAGAAGTACTGTTAAGAGTTCAACTAAGAGCTCATTGCTTAACAAGCCAAATTGTCTTTTTGGTATATTTAACATATACAAAGTATCACTTAATTTAACATTGGTAATAAATGATTAGAACTAAAGATTTACTAAAAATTTTTATTTACTAAAATTCAGGAATTTTATTGTTTTTTTATAGTCAAATTACACTACTTTGAGATACATTTTTCTGTCAGTTTTATCTAAAATAGACAATAATATTGTCAATAAAATCTTTTGATTTTTTTAAGTCAAATTACACTACTTTGAGATACATTTTTCTGTCAGTTTTATCTAAAATAAATAATATTGTCAATAACATTTACTTTTCAATTAACAACAAAGTTCATATAGGCAGTTAGAAAATAATTTCTATGGTGACTTTAAACAACATCTTTAACTCTACAGTGATACTACAGAGTCATTTAGGCAACAAACAGAAACAAAAACCTGCTGTGTACTGTTAAAAATCACTTCTCGAGGGTATATTTTTTAATCTAAGGACTGATTTTATTACCTACTTTGTTTCATAACAAAACACTCCTTTTCAAGTGACTTATTGGAGTTGTTACCAGCAAACATTGTCATAGACCTGCAATTCAAGTCAGTATACCAGTGTAAGACTTTCCCTTATGAATTATATTATAAAACAGAGGTGCATACTTTATACTGCCATAATCACACAAAGTTATTTTCATAAAATGCAATTTCTAATCAATTTAGATTTGCAGACTATGAGGATATTAAATGATTAAAACACCACTGGGTGACCCCCCTCTGTTACAGAACACCAGTCAGGTGAGTGAGATCTAAAAGACATACGGTTGACTATACCAATCATCTCTGTGTTTTCTTGCTATGCAAGAAAAAAACATAGACTCTAGACATTTAAAATATTATCAATAATCACTACAGACTCACTTTTAAAAGTTTTGTTAAAAATGGCCTAAGTCAAGATGAACACAATTATTTCAGTTATATCATTTGAAAGGGTATAAATTATGCTGCCAAAGACAAGAAACATTAAAATACATAAACACCACACTGTAAACTCAACTATTTAATGTGAAAAACTAAATTTAAAAGTTATGTTAAGAGAACCTGGAAAATTCTCACTTTAGCAAAACATTTATGTATCTCCAACTTCTATGATACAATAAAATAATCAAGTGCTTCATGTACACAATGTCGCCAATGCAATAAAATGATGTCCTTAAACATGAACTGAGCTGATGATGTTTTAAAATTTCACTTTATTTTAGTTGGTGTTTCAGGCTAATCAGTTCTGTGCTAACAAATAGAGAGGGTCCTAGTTAAAATACTGATTCTCAAAAGTTATATATATATCATATTGCTTGAAACTAAACAACCATATAAAAGTGGTAATCATCTAAACATTGATTATGAAAGACAACTGGCATATATTCAGGCAGAGTGCTGAGTTCATAATAGTTTATTTACAATAAAAGTACTTTACTGAGGCTAACATGATATGGATTTCTATACTACGGTCCTTTAAAGTTATAAAAATATTATATAAAATACCACAGGCTTTAGAGGGCATAATTTCGTGTAGTTCTGATACTAGCAGCTGAAAAATGTTTATAATTTAAAAATAAATAAGCTATGGAGGTAAACCCGTTACAAAGCAGAAACACTGCTGTCTCACAAGGGTGAGAACTGCGGAACTCACAACAGCTAACAAAATGGGGAAGCGGTTGGATCAAAAGTTTTAAAAACCTCTTTCAGAGATTTGTCATCTGTTTCTTCACTGGGGTCATCATCTGGGGTTGGGCTCTCCTGTCCCGGCTGCCTAGCCTGTCTTGGATCACTGTACGGAGGTCTGATTAAGCCTGTTAAGCCCTGAACAGGAAGACTGTGCACTGCTGGGACTGGAACCTTACTGGAAGTCCTGAGAACATCTGCCTGCGTGTCAGCTGGCATATCGACAGGGACTTCAGTGTTTGGAGCGGTTTTCTGTGGTAGGATTACTTCTCCAGGAGAAGCTTCATTTTTCTCGCTATTTTTTAAACCACTTTTTTTCTGGTTCTCTGCATTTTCTCCTAAAGAAACAGTTGCTAGTTCTGATGCCGACAATGAACCTTTCTCCCTAGGATCATACAAACTAATGCCACTGAGAACTGAACTTGGAGTTCCCAGTGGAAGGCCAGCTGAAGAAGAGAGTTTAGGGACATATGGGGGCAGAGTCCCAGGATCAGCATTGCTAGGGACTGCCGTTGAGGGATGTGACGAAGGAGGATTGCATCTGGCTAAATGAGGGACAGTCTTTGATGTATGTGACTCTTTCATTCCTACCTGATTAGACTCTGTACTGGGTACTCTATGAAGCCGGGGGTCAAAATTCTTTTGCAGCCTAGGATCTCCTAATTTACCTCCTGAACTATGTAACTCTCCAAATTGTTCTAAATACCCATCTCTGTTTGTTGGATTTATTTTGGCTTTGACTGCTAATTTTGTATCAAGAGACAGGGTACTCTGATGATCACTTTTTGTATTCCATAACCTATTGAGCCTCTGGTCAGCTATAAGAGGGGGCAGAGGTAAATTGATTGAAGATACTGGATCAGGCTTAGGTAAAGGTACTGGAAGTAAGTCTTCTGGTGCCCACACAATGTGTTTTGCAAAGTTAGGTTTAGTTAGTATAATGTCCATTTTAATGTGACTAAACTGTCTTAATTGTGACCTTGGATCCTGGAGCACTACACCAGGTAAAGAATCCAAAGGTATTAAGAAAGCTTTTTCTCTCAGTTCTCTTTCTGTATCTTCATCATCATCATCTCTTTTGTGTTTGAGATTTGCACCAGCATTTGCATGATGTAAACCAAACTTTACCCCACCAGCTGAAGAGCCTCCATGACCACTTCCATTCCCTCTTGATTTCCTGGGATCCCACACAAGTCTAAGATCCATTGGGACAGACTCAGAAGACTTTCTAATGTCTTGCCTTGGGATAGTTCGAAGTCTTGGGTCAACCACTTGATTTCCTTTGCTCTTCTCTTTAGCAAGTCTTGGATCTGTAGGAATGCTGAGCTCTGTGGGAGGTTGCTGCTGATTCCTTAAAGTCCCTGTTTGTTTCTGTAACGTTTTCAGTATTGACCTGACACTACTTCCTTCTTCCTCTTCACTACTGGAATACCAGTTAACTGCATCATCTAAAGGAGACAGAAACTTGAAGTTAAAGAATGAAGCATTTGGGGCTGAAGCATTCAGGGCTGGAGAGATGGCTCAGTGGTTAAGAGCACTGACTGCTCTTGTAGAGGACCTGGGTTCAATTCCCAGCACCCACATGGCAGCTTCTGATCTCCATGGGCATTGCATGACATGGGTTCACTTACACACAGGCAGGCAATACACTCATACACATAAAATAAAAATATTTTTTTTTAAAAAAAGAGGGGCTGGAGAGATGGCTCAGCAGTTAAGAACACTGGTTGTTCTTGCAGAAGACCCTGGTTTGAATCCCAGCACCCACATGGCAGCTAACAACTACCTGTAACTCCAGTTCCAGGGGATCCAATGGCCTCTTCTGTCCTTTACGGGCATTGCATGACACAAGTGCACTTACCTACATGCAGGCAATACACTCACACACATAAAATAAAAATAATAAATAAAACATTTTTTAAAAAGGATGAAGCATTCATATTTGGCCTTAATGTAGATTAAAAACACATACTGATTCTGAACTTAGTATAATCACTAAAAGGATTGTTAGGGGAGCAATACAAACTCAGCAAATAGGGGACAAGGTAGAAACTATACCATATATTTTAGACATTTTATCTCAGCAAATGAGCTACTCAAACACTGAATTTAAAGTAACAAAATTAATACTCTAAGATTTATACTCTCTTGTGTTACAAGAACATTGTGGGCCTTATTCCTACCACCTATGTGACCTTAGTGTGTTGGGTATAATTTTATGAAGCCTAGCTAGCAATGGCCTTCTCTTTAGCATAGTAGAATTATTATAAACTGATATTTCAAGAGGGTGATAAAAGTACACAATAGCACAGCTCTGAACTGGCCACAGAGGATCTAATCTTCACACCCAGTTAGGACACAGCAAGCATACATATCTACACAAAGTACACAAACATATACACATGTGTATGTGTGTATGTATATACAGATATATATGTATATTTTTGTGTACACACACATGTGACTAGGTCCAGGCTTGAATATCTCATAGGATATCCTAGATATTTTCATTTTTACCCACCTCATTGCCCACTGGTTATGAAATAAGCAGGGTGTGGTTCAAAACAGCACACACACACACCCAGAATAGCAACGGGACACTTAGATCTCCATGTCTGAAAATACTTGAAGACACTAGGTCTTTTCTTCTTTTACTTTCAAAAGGCCTAGGACTGAGATTAATTCATTTTTAAGCTGTTGAACTTATTTTAAATATTTCTTTCTTTTTTTTTTTTTAAAGACACAGTCTCCCTGTAGCCCCAGCTAGCCTGGAACTTGCTGTGTAGACCAGGCTGGTCTTGATCTCACAGAGATCTACCTGCCTCTGCCTCCTAAATGTTGGGATTAAAGGCAGACACGTGTACTACTCCTGGACCTTATGTTCAGTATTTCTACTAGAAATTTCATTCCTCACATTATTGCTCACTTCTTACTCTATTTTTACATCAATGTATTGTATAGGAAATTTTATATCCTTTTGGGGTGAGTTAGTATAGCAACAAAAAAAGAATAGAAAACTGGATATAGTCCACTTAGAAAATAGATATTGGGGGGCCAGTAAGATGGCTCAGTGGACAAAAGCCAAGCCTGATGTCCTAAGTTTGATCCCTGGGACCCTCGTGGCAGAGAAAGAGAACCAACTTCGGGAAATTGTCCTTTGTCCTTCACACACATTCTGTGGTATGCACGTGCCCTCAGATGTATACATACATACATACATACTTACATACACACAATGAATAAATAAATGCAGTAAGAAAGTAGGTAGTAGATATGAAATATGTTAGCAGCTTTTTACCAAAAGAAATAAAATTAAGAGCATTAAAATCTATTTAAAAATGAGATTATTTCTGTATATAGAGCAAATAACCTGTATAGAATATCATCGATTGTATAATATCATAGCATACAATTGTGTGTGTGTGTGTGTGTGTGTGTGTGTGTGATGCACGTTCACATGAGTGTGGCGAGGGAAAGTGTGTGCATGTTTGCATGTGCATGTGGAGACCAGAGTTGGTCTTCTTCAGTGAGAGACCCTGTTACAGAGAACGATGTGGAGAGTACAGATACTGTTAGAAGCCAGAAACCCCAGGATCTGGAATTACAGGTGGTTGTGACCTGCCTGATGTGATAGCTGGGAATTGAACTTGGGTCCTCTGGAAGAGCAACAGGTGCTCTTAACCACTGAGTCATCTCTTCAGCCCAGTATCATCTCTAAGGTTTAACTTTCCTGTTTGTGAAAACTATAAGACTTTACAGAAAGATTAGCACTACAATGGATATTATTTTTGCTTCGCTTGCCTGTTTGCTTTTGTCTTTTGAGACAGGGTCTCCCTATAGCCCCAGCTGACCTAGAACTTGGTATGTAGATCAGGCTGGCCTTTATCTCATAGAGATCTGCCTGACTCTACCTCCTGAGTGCTGGTATTAAAGGCACGTGGCACCATGAAGGCACATGGCACTATGACCAGCTGCCTTTGCAATTCTGCTTAAGTACATCACTGAAACCACAAACAGTCATAAGAAGAGTGCTGTACAGTAAACTGGAGTGGACTGTGCAGAGGAACTCATTTTCACATTTTAACCTATTCAAAAGTAAGATGCTGTTCAATACTGGACACACCTTCTTCTTTGCTAGGTGTTCTATGGGGCTGCAAGCCAGCTGGTTCTTCGTTCTCTTGGTATCTCTGAGTCAGTCGAGCAAAAAGAGCTCTCTGCACTGCAGGAAGGAGGCCTGTAGCAGGCAGAGGGCAGTGGCCGATCATGCTGCTGGTATCTGGCCCGCTCCCAAGGCCAGGTGAGTCCTGAACAATGGGAGGCGGCTGCTGTGCAAACTCTTCATGCCATACCTCATCTATAGACATAACAGAAGAGATACTGTGAGCACAAACTCCAACAAGATCTAAGGAACAGAGCTCTAATAATCATCACTTTGGATTCCTAACTTATTATGCAATATTTAAATACTTTAAAATTTTGTCTAAAGTTCTATTGTTCTAAAGGTATTTTTGCCTGGCATGGTGCCACATGCCTTTAATGCACTTAGGAGGCAAAGACAGGCAGATCACTGTGAAATTGAGGTCAGCCTGGTCTACATAGCGAGTTTCAGGCCAGCTGGGGCCACAGGAGACCCCTGTCTCAAAAAGATCAAAAAAAAAAAAAAAACTTTGAGAATTTCATATATATATGAATATATATAATGAATTTTAGTCACTTTCACCCCCCCATTGGTTTAATTAGCCATAGAATATTCTTTGAGCAATTTCCTTTGGCAATATCCTAATAACTCACCATCTTAAATTTAGTAAATTTACTGTTATCCAAATAATTGTCAT
>NW_008344179.1:529624-541065 GCF_000622305.1 Nannospalax galili | reverse complement strand
TACAATTGTGTGTGTGTGTGTGTGTGTGTGTGTGTGTGATGCACGTTCACATGAGTGTGGCGAGGGAAAGTGTGTGCATGTTTGCATGTGCATGTGGAGACCAGAGTTGGTCTTCTTCAGTGAGAGACCCTGTTACAGAGAACGATGTGGAGAGTACAGATACTGTTAGAAGCCAGAAACCCCAGGATCTGGAATTACAGGTGGTTGTGACCTGCCTGATGTGATAGCTGGGAATTGAACTTGGGTCCTCTGGAAGAGCAACAGGTGCTCTTAACCACTGAGTCATCTCTTCAGCCCAGTATCATCTCTAAGGTTTAACTTTCCTGTTTGTGAAAACTATAAGACTTTACAGAAAGATTAGCACTACAATGGATATTATTTTTGCTTCGCTTGCCTGTTTGCTTTTGTCTTTTGAGACAGGGTCTCCCTATAGCCCCAGCTGACCTAGAACTTGGTATGTAGATCAGGCTGGCCTTTATCTCATAGAGATCTGCCTGACTCTACCTCCTGAGTGCTGGTATTAAAGGCACGTGGCACCATGAAGGCACATGGCACTATGACCAGCTGCCTTTGCAATTCTGCTTAAGTACATCACTGAAACCACAAACAGTCATAAGAAGAGTGCTGTACAGTAAACTGGAGTGGACTGTGCAGAGGAACTCATTTTCACATTTTAACCTATTCAAAAGTAAGATGCTGTTCAATACTGGACACACCTTCTTCTTTGCTAGGTGTTCTATGGGGCTGCAAGCCAGCTGGTTCTTCGTTCTCTTGGTATCTCTGAGTCAGTCGAGCAAAAAGAGCTCTCTGCACTGCAGGAAGGAGGCCTGTAGCAGGCAGAGGGCAGTGGCCGATCATGCTGCTGGTATCTGGCCCGCTCCCAAGGCCAGGTGAGTCCTGAACAATGGGAGGCGGCTGCTGTGCAAACTCTTCATGCCATACCTCATCTATAGACATAACAGAAGAGATACTGTGAGCACAAACTCCAACAAGATCTAAGGAACAGAGCTCTAATAATCATCACTTTGGATTCCTAACTTATTATGCAATATTTAAATACTTTAAAATTTTGTCTAAAGTTCTATTGTTCTAAAGGTATTTTTGCCTGGCATGGTGCCACATGCCTTTAATGCACTTAGGAGGCAAAGACAGGCAGATCACTGTGAAATTGAGGTCAGCCTGGTCTACATAGTGAGTTCCAGGCCAGCTGGGACTACAGGGACAGCCTGTCTCAAAAAAAAAGTTGGTATTTTAAAATATTATCTAGAAGTTTCTTGCTTCAAAAGTTAGCTAAAGTTCTGTTTCTATAGCTTTAAATACATTGAAAGTATAGCAAGTTTTCAACTTCACCAATTTTACCAAATATTAAAAGCCATAATTTGATAAAAATCAGGATTAAATATTTTAAATTAGAAATGAGTTAGTTCTAAAAGAAAACTTACCACAATTACTCGATGGCTGAAAATTCTGAACAGCTTGCTGTAAGTAGAATTCATCATAAAAGTCAGCTGGGTTTTGCAGGGACTCATAGCTGGTATTGAGCTGCACTTCACCAGGCATTTGCTGGTAGGATGAACCTGGAGAGCAGTGACTCTCTCTAGGAACTTTCATCACATGTCCTGGATAGCCTGGGGAATGATAAGCTCCACCCATACTCAGTGGTGTATCTGGCTGAACAAGTCCTCCTGCTTGACTGTGAGGGCTTACAATTTCCAGTGGACCAGGTGGCAAAGGTGGGCTGTGTTGCATTGGCAGACCAGAAGTTCCTGCACATGGGTTATGTCCAGGGGAGCCTGAGTGCCTCGCCGGACTATCACATCCCTGAGACACATTAGGTCCAGGAACTGGACTTGACTCAGAACTGTATACATGTTGTGGACATGGATTGTTTTCCTGAAACTGTGGTCCTGGTGGTGAGGCACTGTCATAAAATGCTGGTGATCTTTAAATAGAAAAAACAGTATTTCTCAGTTCAAATGAAAAGAGACAACAAGAATGCTATGCTCCTATAGGGTTAGTGTGATATTTTACATCTGATTAGAATTCCATGTACTTAACTGTTCATTCCATATCACCTACAGGTGGAAATGCCTTGCTGTCATTTCAGCTAGTTTTCCTCACTGCCTCGCATTATGAGCTGTTTGGGAAATACAAAACACTGCAAAGGTAAATAAAAATCACCCTGAAAGCCAGGCGTGGTGGTGCCACCCATTTAATCCCAGCACTTGTGAAGCAAAGGCAGGTGGAGCTCTGTGAGTTCTAGGCCAGCTGGGCTACAGGGAGAACCTGTCTCAAAAACACCAGAAAAAAAAATTCACCTTGAATTCCAGCACTCAGAGATAACTTATTTTTTAAACTTCTTTTTAAAACTTTTATTTATTGTTTTTATTTTATGTGTATGTGTGTATTGCCTGCATGTAGGTAAGTGCACCCATGTCATGCAATGCCCGCAGAGGTCAGAAGAGGATGTCGGATCCCCTGGGACTAGAGTTACAGACAGTTGTTAGCTGTCATGTGGGTGCTGGGATTCGAACCCAGGTCTTCTTCAAGAACAACCAGTGTTCTTAACCACTGAGCCATCTCTCCAGCCTCAGAGATAACTTTTTAAAAATATTTTTTCAGGAAAATATATTTTTATTTATTTTTATTTTATGTGTATGAGTGTGTTGCCTACATGTATGTAAGTGCACCCATGTCGTGCAGTGCCCATGGAGGTCAGAGGGTGTCAGATCCCCTGGAATTGGAGTTATGGATGGCTGTTGGCCACCATGTGGGTGCTGAGAATCGAACCTAGGTCCTCTGCAAGAGCAGCCAGTGATCTTAACTGCTGAGCCATCTCTCCAGCCCCAGAGATAACATTTTTAATTTTTTCTCTCCTAGTTTTTTTTTCTAGGTACACACAGACTTTTGTACAACAGGCATGCAGTTCTTTATTATACCTTCTAATGGATTATTATTGGATTGCTGGCATACAAAACTTTGGTTTTGAGGGTTGATCTGACTTATGGACACCTTATTTATTATTTCTAATAGTTTTGCCAATTCATTTTTTGGCTTTATTGGGAGAACCTACCCATGTCTAATCTTTACACCTTTCACACCCTTCTCCTATTTAATTGACTAGGAGCTGATATATGATATTAGAAAAATGGTGGGTATACCTGTCTTTCTTCCTTTTTTTGGATATAGAGTTCTACTATATAGACCAGAGTGGCCTTAAGCTCACAATTCTCCTACCTCAGTCTTCCAATTCACAAGTTCTCACATTACAAGCACACACACCACCATGTCTGCTTTTCTTCTTAACTTTAGCTGAAATAGTCTTACTGGTTCACATTAATTGTAATGTTTACTCTAGTTTCTTGTTTCTCATCTGCTCAGATCTCATTGCTTCCTTGGGCACTCAGGGTTAAAAAATAATAGCAGGGGCCTAGGCACATATACCCTAAGAGGTGAGAAACAGGGCTAGAATAGAATTCCTAGAAAATATAATCTGGATGCAGCTAATCCAGATGTTTTCCTCTAACAGTCTAAGAAAATTCTTTCAAAAAGAACTGAATGTATTAGAGATAGAGCACCAACAATTGGAATATTACTGATAAAAATACAAGCTGGAGGAAGGAATACCAAATCCATCCATCTGGCAGTGTCCCTAGGGTTATTCTGTGGAGAGGTTTTTTAAATTGCACAAAAATTCTTCCGAGAAAACCACTGATGGCAGGAAGTAGAGCGGAGGATCAAAGAGCAAGGGGGAGCATCAATCCCAATACATGCTGGATAACCGCTATCTCTGCCTAAGTTTAACTTCATGATTTACTATGGACTACAATTTAGTATCTTAACGCCAATTTACATGGGAAAAGCGTGGCAATTTTGAAGGTTTTAACTTACTTCTTCCCAATTTTATGTGCTAAATCCACAGTAGGTTTTACAACTATTTCAAAAAGAGATGGAATTTTCTTGAAATCATCAGAGAGATCAGTCTCAAAATCATCTTCAGGATCAGAACAGGGAAAATGCTCTGATGGGGTTGGCAGAAGCCCGACTCCTGGAGGTGGCTTGGGGAGGGGAGCTATGCCATGCTTTCTAAGCTCTTCCACTTCTCTTTCATCTTCATTTGTAAGTTCTTCATCAGCATTCAACACCTAAACAGTGCAAAGGTTACTATTTCAGAACAGGCTTTCTGTCTCACATTTACATCTGTACAGACTTCAGTAAGCTTTTGTTAACAGAGTTTAGATGGATCAGAAATTGGTAATTATTTCAATACACAGAATGAGGTTCAAAGTGGTTTTGAGGCAGGCACAGAAGACACTCTACCCAGAGCCGTCTGATTTCTGATTTGGGTTGCGCGCGCGTGCGTATACACACACACACACACACACACACACACGTAGTACTGCACTTGGCAGCCTACTTCCTTTACCTACATGTATGATGCTCACATACCCATCTCTAAACAATGCATCTAGCAACCTTGAGACCTCCTAGAACTTCTATCTGCATTTTCTACACATACTATCATCTCTGAACAACAGTACAGATTTCTCTGTCCCTAGTAACAATCAAATTTAAACAGTTTCTATTCAAGTGTATAACCAATGCATGATATGAAGAATATAAAGGACTGATCCTGCCTGAACTGGTTTTAGGTGCATGTGTAGTAAGGATAACTGGGGCCTTCTAGTGAATTTTTAGCAAGAGTCCCCTATTTACCATTTTATTTATTCCTATTCATGCCTGCCCTGACATTATGCACTCGAACTCTCTGTAACTGTTAGCTCAAAAAAACTCTTCCTTCTATAAGTTGCCTTGATCATGGTGTTTTATCACGGCAACAGAAAAATAATACACCTTATTTTCAGTTCTTTGGCTTCTTTGGATAAGAGGCCAAGGATCCAAAAATACCTGGCAGTTTTGGGTGTTGCTCAAAGTAAATTATTTCTTTTAGTGTCAGAAATACAAATAAAAGCAAAACACCCCCAATTCCTAATCAAATAATTCTATTTTCTAGCACACTATATTAACAAAATATAACTATAAGAATTCCATGATTTCTTAGCAAATTTATAAAGTAAGTATTCTTTATAAAATATGACTTAGCTGGGCGTGGTGGTGCATGCCTTTAATCCCAGCACTTGGGAGGCAGAGGCAAGCGGATCTCTGTGAGTTCAGGGCCAGCCTGGTCTACATAGTAAGTTCCAGGACAGCTGGGGCTACAGGGAGACCCTGTCTCAAAAAAACCAAAAAAAAAAAAAAACCCAAAATATGATTTAGGTCAAATGACTCTGAGGAAAAGAGCTAACAAATAAGGTGCAAAAATACTACTTATGGGACTGGAGAGATAGCTCAGTGGTTAAGAGCACTTAGCTGCTCTTTAAGAGGACCCAAGTTTGATTCCCAGAACCTACATGGCAATGGCAGCTAGCAACCATACATAACTTCAGTTCCAGGGGATCTGACATCCTTTTCTGACCTTCGTGCACATTTCTTGACACAGGTGCACATACATACATGCAGGCATAACACTCATACATAGAAAATAAAATTAATAAAAAAATTTTTTTGTCTTTTTGAGATAGGGTCTCCCTGTAGCCCCAGCTGTCCTGGAACTCACTATGTAGACCAGGCTGGCCTTGAACTCACAAGACCTGCCTACCTCTGCCTCCCAAGTGCTGGGATTAAAGGCATGTGCCACCACACCCCACAATAAAATATTTTTTAAAATACTACTCATGGGAGAGATGGCTCAGTGGTTAAGCACACTGGCTGCTCTGGTAGAAGACGCAGGTTTGGTTCCCAGAACCCACGTGGCAGCTCACAATTGTCTGTAACTCCAGGTCTAAGAGATCTGATGGCCCTCTTCTGACTTCCATAAGCACTGCGCGCGCACACACACACACGCAGGCAAAACACTCATACACATAAAATAATAAAATCTTTTTAAAAAGACTACTCACTTTGTCAAGAAGTTTTTTTGTTTCTTTAGTCAGATCATCGTGGGAAAATTTACAGTTGTCTCCTTGATAACACTTTGCTCCACTATGATAGAACTTACATGGAAATTCATGTAAACTAAAATATTAAGGAACAAAACGCGTAAAATCAAGGATCATTTTGTATAGACATACATGTATGTGTGTCTGTGTGCATGTGTGCATGTACACATATGCTTGTGTATATGGAAGGCAGTGGTTAATACCTGGTGTCTTTCTCTATCATTCTCAATCTTAATTTTTGAGATACTGAACTCACTGAAGCTCACCAATAGATTACACTGACCAGTCAATGGGCTCTAGGGATCCATCTGTCTCCATACCACACAACTACGCCTAGAGAAGCATGCCTCAGGGGCTGGAGAGATGGCTCAGAGGGTTAACAGCACTGACTGTTCTTATAGAGGACCTGGGTTCAGTTCCTTGCACCCACATGGTGGCTAACAGCCATCCGTAACTCCAGTTCCAGGGGATTCAGCACCCTCTTCTGACCTCCACAGGCCCTGCACAAAATAGGTGTACCTACCTACATGCCAGCAATACACTCACACACATAAAATAAAGATAATAAATATTTTAAAAGGCAAGCATGCCTTGGCACCAAGATTTTATATAGGTTCTGGCAATCCACTCAGGTCCTCACGCTGGCACAGCAAGCACTTTACCAACTAAGCCATTTCTCCAGCCCTAAGATCTAATCTTTTAAAAAATACTTTATTATTTTTATTTTATGTGTATGTGTGTATTGCCTGCATGTATGTGAGCGCACCCATGTTGTGCAATGCTGCAGAGATCAGAAGAAGGCTTCGGATTCCCCTGGAACTGGAGTTAAGGGCGGTTCACAGCCGCCATGTGGGTGCTTGGAATTGAACCCAGGTAAAAGCAGTCAGTGCTCTTAACTGCTGAGCCATCTCTCCAGCCCCAAGATCTAATTTTTTAAAATCCCAAACATATAACTGTTATAAAGGCGATTAAGTTCCAGATAGCTGCTGTACAACAATGGACCTACTATAGTCAGTATTTCTGTATTATACATTCTTTTTTTAAAAAAAAAATTTTTTGGTTTATTTATATTTTATATGTATGAGTGTTACACCTGCACATATGCAAGTACACCTGTGTCATGCAATACCTTCAGAGGACAGAAGAGAGTGTCTGATCCCCAATGGATGGTTGCTAGCCATTATGTGGGTGCTGAGATTTGAATCAAAGTCTTCTGAAAGAGCAGCCAGTGCCCTTAACCACTGAACCATCACTCCAGCCCCCCCATATTATACATTCTTAAAAAACTGTTAAGAGAATATATCGCATATTGTCTTCTATCAATACAACTCTACTAATGTCTACTGTACTGAAGTTCCTATCATCACATCAAATAGTTTATTTTTAAGATTCAATATTTTAATTATACAGAAACATTAAAATATTTAAAAATTCTCTTATTGTACTACATATAAATGTACCTTTTAAAAGAAAAGGCATTGAGGCTGTAGAGATGGCTTAGTGCTTATGAACACGGGCTGCTCTTGCAGAGGACCTGGGTTCAGTTCCCAGCACCTACATGGTGGGGAACAACCATCTGTAACTCTGGTTACAGGGGATTCAATGCCCTCTTCTAGCTCCTCAGGCACTGTATGACATGATGCACTTACACACAAACACACAGGCAAAACACTCATATGTATAAATTTTAAAAAATTCATAATGCTATAGAAAATATTGCTGTATTTTCATTATGTAGGTCCTGTTATTCCCCACAATATAATAAAATATTCAGAACAAATTGTATAGTCAGAATTTATATCTATGGAGAAAATAATGAGGTTTGACATGTTATGTTAAAAGTGAAAATCCCAACAATAAAAGCTACAGACTAATTATACTTACATTTTTAGAGACAAACTTCTAAGGAAATATAAAACTTGTAAGGATAGTGAAAGTCGACTGTGTTCAGGTGGCAATACATTCTGGGATATCTGCATGGTTTTAAAACAGGCTGACAGCCGGGTGTGGTGGCGTATGCGGTCAGTCCCAGCACTCAGGAGACAGGCATGTGGCCAGCCTGGTGTACGTAACAAGTGCCAGGGCAGCTAGTGTTTCAGGGAGACCTTGTCTCAAAAAGACAAACAAACACCCAAAAACAGGCTGACAAAGTCAAGGGAGAATACTATCATTCTGGCCAATGCAAAAATGAAAAATTCTTTTTTAATTAATAAAAGGTTGTAAAAAGCTGGGTGTGGTGGACTATGCCTTTAGTTCCAGCAATCAGGAGGCAGAGGCAGGCAGATCTCTTTGAGTTCCAGGCCACCCTGGTCTACATAGTGAATTCCAGGCCAGCTAGGGCTACAGGGAGACCCTGTCTCAAAAAGAATGAAAAAAAAAGTTGTAAAAGATACTTATCTTGATTTCTTTTTTTAAAAAAATCTATCTTAAAATGAAAATCACAGCTGGGCATGGTGGTATACACTTTTAGTACTGGCACTTGTGGGGCAGAAGCAGGAAGACTCTGAGTTTGAGGTCAGTATGGTTTACATAGCAAGTTCTAGTTTAAGCCTATACAGTGAGACCCAATCTAAATTTTTAAAAAGAGCCACAAAGCAAAATATAAGGATATTATCACTAAAACGCATATTACGCCTGCCCAATCATTATTATTTAACATTACTGTAAAGTTGCACCAATACAATTAAAATTAAATAAGCCATGGAGGTACGCATTTGCAATCCTAGCACCCAGGGAGGCTAAGGTGGGAGGATGGAGAATTCAAGGCTATCTGGGGCAAGATAGTGAGTTTGAGGCCAGCCTAGGTTACACAGGAAGACCATGTCTCCAAAATCCACATGCCCACAAAGCACAAATGCTATGAATGAAATAAAATGATCACTTATTTACAGATGATCTAAGCCCCCAAGGACAGAATAAAAACTTTTAAAAAGAGAATATGACATCTGGTTTCTTAAAAAATGATACCCAATTTTTAAAAAAATGTTATTTTCTTGACTAAGACAAATTCACTCTAACATTTTAATACAGAAATGTGTATTTACCATATAAATATTAAATAATGGTTCCCAGCACCAATGTCTGGTGACTCACAACTACTGTAACTCCAGAGGAATCTGACATCTCTGGCACTCACATGCACACACACACACATAATTGAAAATGAATAAACTGCCAGGTGGGATATGCCTTTAACCCTAGACTGGCATGTCGTTGTGGTTTTTAAAAAGTCACAAATATGGCCAGGTGTAGTAGTACACACTTTTAATCCCAGCACTTGAGAGGCAGGTAGCTCTCTGTGAGTTCAAGGCCACTCTGGTCTACATAGCAAATTTCAGGCCAGCCAAGGCTACCTAGTAAGACCCTGTCTCAAAAACAAACAAATAAAAACCTACAATGATAAAATATCAGTTTGTTGATACACAATTTTGATAAAGGATATTATGCATATAAATGCAGTGCTCTCCTTTGGTACAATATCCCTGTAAATAAAATTTGCAGATCTCCTTTTTCTTCTCCAACTCTGCATCATGATCAAATTTACAATGATCTCCCTGTTTAAAGAAAAATAACGTAGAAACAATGAAATAACTGAATTGTATTTTCTCCATGGTACTTCATGATGAAATTACAGTCATTATCTTTAGTCTTTCTATAATGAGCTAATAGTGATGCAAATAACGCTTCTGAAGTCCTGCCTAGGTGGTGGCTGTGGATTCATGCAGAACGAGCAGAGCCTCAGGGTTCTGCCCATGCCCCACCAGCACTCACCATCTCTAGCTGAGCTACCATGGGAACTTATTTAACCTCTTGTTGTCATGCATAAAATAGGAATCACAGAAATAACTACTTAGTAGCGTAGCTGTAAAGAATAAGTCACTGCATATTAGTTATACTATGAATAGTATCTGCCTCACTGTCAGTATCTATCACAAATGTTAACACTTTTGGTAAGTAAAATCTGATTTCTATAAATGATGTTATTGTCCCAGAATATAATTAAATAAGCTGCAATATACAGTAATTTCATGCAAGGTACATTTAAGAGACCTAGCTCTATTACAGCTCTATGAAAAAATGAAAGAAATTAACCACTCCCCAAAAGAAAGAACTAAATTCTAAAGATTACTTTCGAAGTAAGAATAATTTATTATATCCTTTAACATTTACCTTAATACACCTCCCTTCCAGGAAGTATTTACAGATTTGTTTTCCTTTGTGTTCCACTGTGTGTTGGTTAATAAACTCCTGAGTCATAACTTTCCACTTTTTTCCTGGTTTACTGTACTGTAAGAAAAAATTCACTTGAATGTAAATATTAATAGGTATTAAAACATAGTCAAGGCCAGGCGTGGTGGCACATACCCACTTGGGAGGCAGAGGCAGATGAATCTCTGTGAGATCAAGGCCAGCCTGGTCTACATAATGAGTTCCAGGTCAGCTGTGGCTACAGGGAGACCCTGTCTCTAAAAGACAAAAACAAAACAAAACAAACAAAAATTATTAAAAGGGTCTGAAAACAGTACAAATTGATTATTAGACACTGTGATACTATTCATTTAATTGGATAGACATATGCTTCAAGTAATCTTATTACTAGTAGTGATTACAAGGGAGCCTGCTTTCTTCTAAAGAGATTATGTAACTACATTAAAAAATAAAAGTTGGGCCAGAGAGAAGGTTCAGCAGCTAAGAACACTTGCTGCTTTTGCAGAGGACCCAGGTTCAGTTCCCATAACCACATTAGCAGGCCCACAACTGCCTGTAACTCCAGTTCCAAAGGATCTGACACTTTCTCATGACCTCCATGGGTACTGGCACACACATGGTGCACATACACACACTCAGATACACACATATACACATAAAATAAAAATAAACCTTTAAACAATAAAAACAAATAAAAAAACTATTAAAGGCTTGAAGCCAGGTGTGATGGTATACGCCTTTAATCCCAGCACTTGGGAGGCAGCAGCAGGTGGATCTCTGTGATTTAAGGCCAGCCTGGTCTCCATAGCGAGTTCCAGGCCATGCAGAATTACATAGTGAGCCCTTACTTTTTTTTAAAAAAGGTTTCAACTCTTTTTTTGGCAAAGGAGTTATAAAATATATACCCCCACACACTCTGATAGATCTGGGCAGCTTTAAAATATCCACACTGATGCCAGGCTGTAGCTCAGTGTCTCAGTGCTCACCTAGCACTGCATAGGGTCCTAGATTTGATCCCCATCACCACAAAAATAAACAAACTGTTAAACACAGAGCTTACACTTTCCAAAATTATTCTGAAGAAATTCTCAGGAAAGCACATAAACATTTGTTCATAACAATATACTTAAAACTAGAAATGCTAACCACATAGACAACCAGAAAATATGATACATTAAGGTAGAATATTATACACACATAATAAAATAATGTGACAGAAAAACAACTTTAGGA
>NW_008344179.1:526087-529568 GCF_000622305.1 Nannospalax galili | reverse complement strand
TAAAAAAAATTATTTATTTATTTATTTATTTATTTATTTATTTATTTATTTGTCTTTTTGAAACAGATCTCCCTGTAGCCCCAGTTGGCCTGGAACTCACAATGGAGACCAGGCTGGACTCAATCTCACAGAGATCTGCCTGCCTCTGCCTCCCTAGTGCTGAGACTAAAGGTGTGTGCTACCAAATCCAGCCCCTGGCCCAGTTTTAAAATAATAAAAGCAAAGATAATGCTATATGATTTGCCTTCACATTTCAGTGCATGTCCCTGAATGGTGGGTAAGAGATCCTGTGTGTGGTTATTGTGCACTTTAAAAAAAAATTTATTTATGGGGCTTGGAGAGATGGCTCAGTGGTTAAGAGCACTGGTTGCTCTTGCAGAGGACCTGGATTTAATTCCGAGCAACCATATGGTGGCTAACATCTGTAACTCCAGTTCCAGGGGATCTGACACCTTCTTCTGACCTCCTCAGGCATTGCACAACACAGGTGCACTTACACAGGTGCGCTTACCTACATGCAAGCAATACACCCATACACATAAAATAAAAATAATAAATAAAATTAAAATATATATGATATACAACATACTATGATATAATATCCGACTTGCCCTAGAAAATCACAGTGAAATCATTTATATGCTGATAAAATATTTAAGATATCTTAAATTATGTAAAATTCATTTATAAATATTTTTATTTATGTGTATATTCATTTAGAAAAACTGGATATAAATTTCTAGTTCACATATACTAAGATTGTAGTTATAATAAAGTAAGCAGTCAAGGAAAGAGTGCATTATACAAAGTTAATGAGCCAAACTGAGGAATGTAACTCAAAAACTTAAAAAGTTAGGTAGTCACACACAAAATCACAGGTTCACATACACAGAACCCCTTGCAAAATTGAACATACTATATTTGTGTCTCATTGATAACTCACTCTCTATATGCCTCACTGTTTCAATAACACATTGAGGCAGGGTCATTTTGGTTTGCAGTTCAGTCTGGTTTAAACAAATACTTCAGTAGCTATAACTAAGGGGATCTTCACCATAACATTATAATCAAGGCACTCTAGAAAACTGGAAACTTTTTAGTTTCCAAAAATAAATGTTTTAGACAAAATAAACTACCTAAAGATCTGACCTTTTAAGCTGGAGCCTACAGAGGAACACAAATACTCAGTCTTAACAGATCTCTCCTGTCAGGTAAGAGCTAGAACCATGAAGTGATCTAGCCAACCACCTTCACCAGACAAATACAAAAACTGACTAAAGGAGTTAGTATCTTGTCTGCCATGTAGCAACTTAGCAGAGTCAAGGTAGGACCTGGGAACTGGGCCTTTGAACTCCATGCCATTTTCTTTGCATTACGTTACACCATCCCTGAAAAAACACAAGAGAAGAAAGAGGAGAGGGAGAGGAAGGGAAACCAAGCTATGGACTTGGTCACTTTAAAACCTACTTGCTTTAGGAACACAGTGATACAGGAAACAGTATTATAAAATATTAAGATAAAAAGTAGAGGAACTGATCTACCAGGAAAAGAAAATATACTTAAATTCTAAGTCACCAGGTAAAGGTATTTGTTGCTAAGCCTGATGACCTGAGTTGGATCCTCAGGTCCCACATTGTAGAGGAGAGAACTGCTTCCAAGAGTTGTACTCTGACCCCACTACACAAACATACACACACACACACACACACACACACACAGAAATATAATTTTAAAATGAAGAAAATATAGAAATCTTAATAGTTATCAACATTTAAAATTTTTAAGACTGTTATGGCCAACAGAATGTATCTTTATTTGATTGATTGACTGATTGATTGATTGATTGATTGATTGATGGATGGATGGATGGATTGACTTTTGAGATAGTGTGTCCCTGTAGTCCTAGCTGGCCTGGGGGGACTCACTATGTAGACCAGGCCTGGAACTCACAAAGATCCGCCTGCCTCTGCATCCCAAGTGCTGAAACTAAAGGTGTGCATCACCATTCCTGGCTAGAATGTGTAAGTCATTATAATCTGGCAAATATTTATTTGTCTATGACTATCCTTGAGTTCTCAAGAAAATTAATGTGGCTCTGAAGGTAGTTCTGAAATTTGTCTGACTTTCTGGAATTGCATCATTTCTTAAAGGCCTACAGTGGAAACAGTTCTGAGCTGCCCATTCTAGTGAAGCCTGCGTGTTCCATCTACACAGGACAGCCCATTCATTCCTGAACATGAGCTGCTTCCTTGGACTTGATGCCTGGTAATTTCTGGAATAAGAATTGTCTCTGGGCTGGAGATACAGCTCAGTCAATAAAGTGCTTGCTGCCAAAGCATAGGGACCTGAGTTTGGTCCCCAGAACCCACACAAAAAGGCCAGGTATGGTGGTACCATTTTATAATTCCAGTACTGGGGAGAAAGAGACAGGGGGATGGATCCCAGGGACTTGCTGGCCAGCCAGCCTAGCCTAATCAAGGTGCTCCAGGCCAAATGAGAGACCCCTATCTCAAAAAGCAAGGTGGACAGCTCCTAAGAAACAACACTCAGGTGACTCACTGGTCTACACACACACACACACACACACACACACACACACACACACACGCATGAGCACAAATGTGCACCCCGTATAAAGATGCACTGACACACACACATATGCAAAATATACACAAAGTATTTCTCATAACAGTCAATAAACTAACACTGTTGATAATTGACTTTAATCTTGATTTTTCTGTTACATACTAAAAAGTCTTTTAGCTTTAGCCTGTATCTATACACATTTAAAGCGTCGGTGCATGAAGGCATTCTTAAGAATTAATTTAATACTATTTGCCCTCAGTTTTACAGATTAAAGTACAAAGACAGACAGTAACCACTTCAAAGTCATACTTTCTAGAGAACTAATAATTTTTAGATATATCATATAAGTATTAGGTATGGCACAGTATTCATATTCATTTGGGTTATGAAAAGTGCACATTCTAGAAACCTACGGATGTCTAGGAAAATGAACAGATATAAATGAGTAATAGTGAAAACTATAATAATACCAAAGTGTATCCATGGAAAGGAGCGGCTCAGTAAATGATAGTAGGTGGGGGAAAGAGGAGGGCTGAAAATGATGGATGAACAGAGTAAATGAAGCCTCTGTATGTCTAACCTGCTCAGAACTTTAACATACGAAATCTGACTGACAATCTCCAAGATCACAGCGGTGTTTCTCATGAACTTTTATTTTTAGATCACACTTGTGATACATGAAAAGTATGTAAGTTCCAAGGAGTGGTATAACGGCGTCAAATGGTAGGTTCATTTGTAGTTTTTTAAGAGTTCTCCACACTGCTTTCCATAGGGGTTGAACCAGTTTGCAGCCCCACCAACAGTGGATGAGTGTTCCCCTTTCCCCATATCCTCTCCAATATTTGGTATCATTTGTTTTCTTGATCTGAGCCAGTCTGACTGGGGTAATATAAAT
>NW_008344179.1:525242-525481 GCF_000622305.1 Nannospalax galili | reverse complement strand
CACTATTTGCTGAACATGCTGTCTTTCCTCCAGTGAATGTTCTTGGCTCCTTTGTCAAATATCAGGTGGCTGAAATTGTGTGTACTCATATTTGGGTCTTCAATTTTGTTCCATTGATCTATGGGTGTATTTTTGTACCAGTACCATGTTTTTTTTTTAGGACTATAGCTCTGTAATACAGCTTGAAATCTGGTATACTAATCCCCCCAGCATTGCTCTTAGTGCTCAGGGTTGTTTTG
>NW_008344179.1:523477-525215 GCF_000622305.1 Nannospalax galili | reverse complement strand
TTCCAATCCATGAGCATGGGAGGTCCTTCCATCTTCTGATGTCTTCCTCAGTCTCTTTCTTTAAAGATTTAAAATTTTCATTGTAGACCTCTTTCATGTCTTTGGTCAGGTTTACTCCGAGATATTTTTTCTTTTTTTGCAGCTATTATGAACGGGAGTGTTCCCAAGTGCTCTTTTTCTGACTGCTTGTTATTGGTATATAGAAAGGCTATACACTTTTGTAGGTTAATTTCGTAACCTGCCACTTTACTGAACGTGTTAAAAATTTCTAGGAGTTTTCGGGTGGAATTTTTGGCGTCCCTTAGATATAATATCATATCATCTGAAAAAAGGGATAATTTGATCTCTTCTTTTCCAATGATTACTCCTTTATTTTCCTTCTCTTGTCTTACTGTCTTGCATGAGTTCCAAGCACTTTATTAAAAAGGAGTGGAGATAGCAGAGAGCCTTGTTTGCTTCCTGATTTCAATGCGAATCCTTCCAGTTTTTCTCCATTTAGAATGATGTTGGCTGTGGCTTTATTGTATATGGCTCTCACTACGTTGAGGTATGTTACCTCCAATCCAATGCCCTGTAGGACTTTGAACATAAATGCATGTTGAATTTTGTCAAGAGTCCCTCTCTGCGTGTTATTGAGATGAACGTGCTGTTCTTGTCTGCATGCATTTATATGATTTATGATATTTTTTGAGTCGCGTTTATTGAACCGTCCCTGCCTCTCTTGAATAAATCCAATTTGATGACGGTGGATATCCTTTCTGATGTGTGGTTGTATGTGGCTTGCAAGAATTTTGCTGAGAATTCCTGCATCAACGTTCTATAAAAATATGGGTCAATAATTATTTTTCCTCGTTTTATCTGTACCTGTTTTGGACATTAGAGTGATGCTGGCTTCGTAGAAGGACTTTGGAAGTTCTCCTTCCATTTCTGTCATTTTGAATAAATTAAGGAGTATCGGGAATAGAATTCTACTCTAAATCCATCTTGTCCAGGGCTTTATCTTTTTTTTTCTTCCCAGGTGGGAGTGTGCATATTACAGTTTCAATCCTTATGTGTTCCAGGTTCGTTTAAGCTGTTGATGTCTTCTTGGTTTAGTTTTGGGGATTCCCCTGCTTTTAGATGCCTGTCCATTTCTTTTAGGTTTTAAGAGTGTATAGGTTTTTACAGTATTCCCTTGTCATGTTGTGGACCCCCTGGTGTCTCTTGTGGTGTTTCCCGTTTCTTCTCTGATTTTGTTGATTTGGAGGTGCTGATTCTTTCTTTTGGTACACTGGGCTAAGGACCTGTCAATCTTGTATAACCTTTGACCTTCATCCTTCATCAGGGCCTTGCGTGTGTGCGTGGCTTGCGCCGCAGCCATCCTTCGGCCGGGGATTTCTCGGCGCCGGAGGTCCTGCGTTAGCCCGACCTGACGCCAGGCCCTGAGCTTCCACCGACACTAGCCTGGAGCCCGCATCAGCATCAGCGCTGCTCAGCTCCCCGTTCTTCTTCTTGTTCTTCTTGTCCCTCTAGGCGAAGAAGTTGTCCAGGCTCCGCACCCGCATGTGGGCCACGGCCGCGGCCCGGAATCCGGTGTGAGCAGCGGGTGTGGTGCCTGTGGTTTGGAGCTCTGGGTGGAGGCTGGCAATGCGCTCAGGCTGCCTGGGGCGGCGTGGCCTGATCCCCGTGGTGTCGCGGAAGCGCGGGATGCAGGGCGGCCGGCTCCCTGGAGGCGCCCAGGAAAGGCGGTGATGCCCTT
>NW_008344179.1:520494-522785 GCF_000622305.1 Nannospalax galili | reverse complement strand
ACATTTCCATTGAAATCTACCTGATGACTTTATATCCATGCTCAGATTTCATGGAGCTCAGAAAGTAACTGACTGTCTCTAGTAATAATCAGATATATAGAGATTAGAAATGCACGTGCAAACATCTTAATGTCAATTGCATTGAAAATCAATTTTTCTGTATGAAACTGTGTATTTTAATAATGTAATGGAGATCTTTTTTAAAGTTTAAAACCTCATTTAATTCTATGTCTTATAGGGGTTATACAGAGTACAATATTATATAACTATATCAATTCAACTGTAAACCTAAAAATTTACAGGCAATTTTGAAAGAGATGCATCCTTGCTCTGGAAATTGTTATTGAATATGTCAATGCTGTTGTCATGAAATGCTTCTTCTAATAATATGGTTATTAAATAAATAATTTTTTTAAAAAAGAAAAGTATGTAAGTTCATCTTTCTAGCAATTTATATCCCTCTTCCCCTTCTTTCACCTGTAATAAATAGGCTACTTTAGCACTCTTTCTCAGCTCTACTACACATCACGTTATTATCAATCATATTGCTATCTGCATTTGGGAAATGGCTTCTAGGAAAGTAGAGCACGGGGAGGACTAGTGGGGGTACATTTTTGCTCTGAAGCATATCAATTTTATTTTGAGTTTTTTCACATAGACTGATTTTATTTCTTGGTCACTTAAGTTTGTACTTCTATAATAAATACCATGGCTAATTTTTAAAAATTCTGTCGGGGGGATTATGTATACTCATTTGATCTGCGATGAAATTTTCCATTTATCCAGATAGTAGCATTATAATTGTAATGCTTTCTTTGCAACCAAGTGGATTTAAGAATGGACAAGGGCCGCTCCTCCTTAAGTACAAGTTCTCATTACCTCTGGAAAGTCATCCATTCCTGAAAAGACATCAGGCTCTTTGATTCTTGCCCCACGATGGTCTTTTCGTTTGATTTTCTTCAGGAAACCACGTCCACGACTAATAGTAAAACTTTTAACCCGATATTCAGTACCTAAAAAAGTTAAAAAGTACTTCAAATATTACAGGAAATCAGCATAGCTATCCATCTATTAGCTTACAGCTAATAGTATATTTTTAAAGACTACAGCATACAGTACATCATCCTTCTTTTCCTCCTCAGATTCAATGAAACAAGTTTATCGATGGTTACATTTTATCTCCTAGGTACTGCTTCCTAGTCAAAGAGCAAGTGAGGTTAATAACACAGGACACGAGAAATAAGCACAGTCATGCCTAGAGAAGCCCGACTGCAGTTTCCCCCACTGTCCCAAAAGAGACTTTTAACAAGTCTCTGTTTTAAGAGAATAAAGCGTCATATTCATTTTTAAGAAAGACAGGATAGAGCTGAGCATGGTGACACAGGTCTTTAATCCCAGCACTCGGGAGGAAAAGGCAGGCAAATCTCTGTGAGTTCAAGGCCAGTTGGAGCTACGGGGAGACCCTGTCTCAAAATGACAAAAAATAAAAAATAAATTTAAAAAAAAATCATAGATACTAGTGGTTGATAACCACTAGTATCTATGACACCATAAAAAAAACAAAACTTATGAATCATAGGAATACAGGAAGGAGAAGAATCTCAAGATAATGGAATGGAATAGATCTTCAACAAGATTGTAGAAGAGAATTTCCCAAAATTAAAAAAAAAAAAAACATGCTCATATAAATACAAGAAGTATAGAACACCAAATAGACAGAACCAGAAAAGAAACTCTCCACGGCACATCACAGTAAAAACACTAAATGTTCAGAACAAAGAGACAATACTGAAAACTGCAAAAGAAAAACAACAAATCACATATAAAGGAAAACCCATTAGGATTACAGCTGACTTTTCAGTGCAAACTATGAAAGCCAGAAGACCCTGGCCCAAAGTATTCCCACTTCTAAATGACCACAGATGCCAAGCCAGATTACTATATCCAGCCAAAATATCTATCATAGTTGAAAGGGAAAGAAAAATCTTCCAGGACATAGATAGGCTGAAAGAATTCATGTCCACAAAACCAGCCCTTCAGAGAGTTCTTGAAGCAATACAAAGACCTGAAGAAAGGAACGACTATACACAAGGGGTGACGGAAAGAAATTCAATGAGGGTATAATTGTGGAAATGCACAGCTATATCAAGAATGTGAACAGAAATAAAAATGACAGGATTCAATACACATCTTTCATTAATAACTTTAAATGTCAATGGACTGAACTACCCAGTCAAAAGATACAGACTAGTTGAATGGATTAAGAAACAAAACCCATCTTTTTGTTGTCT
>NW_008344179.1:519875-520470 GCF_000622305.1 Nannospalax galili | reverse complement strand
GGCAAAATTCATCTTTTGGTTGTCTGCAAGAAACCTATCTCACCTTCAAGAACAGGCACTACCTTAAAGTGAAAGGATGGAAAAAATATTCCAGGCAAATGATACTATGAAACAACCAGGGGTTGCAATTCTAATATCTGACAAAATAGACTTCAAACTAAAACTAATCAGAAGACATAAAGAGGGTCACTTCATTCTGATCAAAAGAACAATTGACCAAGAAGATATGACAATCACAAACAAGTGCACCAAACTCTGGTGTACCCAACTTCATAAAAACAGTACTACAGGGCTTTAAGACGAAGATTAATCCCAACTCATTAATACCAGGGGACGTCAATACCCCACTGTCTCCATTAGATAGGTCAACAGGGCAGAGAATTAATAGAAAGACATCTGAATTAAACAATACCATGTATCAAATGGACCTAACAGACATCTACCAAATATTCCACCCAAGCACCAAAGAATATACTTTCTATTTAGCATCCCATGGAACCTTCTCCAAAATCGACCATATACTAGGGTACAAAACAAACCTCAACAAATACAAAAAGATTGAAATAATTCCATGCATTCTATCAGACCACAATAC
>NW_008344179.1:519346-519652 GCF_000622305.1 Nannospalax galili | reverse complement strand
GCAAATGAAACCCAAACCCAGCAGACTTGAAGAAATAACAAAAATGAGAGCATAAATTAATGAAATAGAAACAAGGAAAACAATACAAAGAATCAACAAATCCAAGAGCTGGTTCTCTGAAAAGATAAACAAGATGGATAGACCATTATCCCAGTTAACCAAAAGAAAGAAAGAGCACTTACAAATCAACAATATCAGAGATTAAAGGGAAAACATCACAACAGACACCAAAAGATCCAGAATATTATGAGGGAATACTTTAAAAACCTATATGCTACTAAATTAGAAAACCTAAAAGAAATAGAT
>NW_008344179.1:518509-518797 GCF_000622305.1 Nannospalax galili | reverse complement strand
ATGTAGACCAGGCTGGCCTAGAACTCACAGAGATCCGCCTGCCTCTGCCTCAGGAGTGCTGGGATTAAAGGTGTGCGCCACCACGCCTGGCTAGACCCATATCTTTAATGAACATAGATGCAAAAATTCTCAACAAGATACTTGCAAACCGCATACAGTTGGCTTTATTCCAGAAATACAGGGATGGTTCAATAAACATAAGTCAATAAACGTTATAAATCATATAAATAGGCTCAAAGACAAGAACCACATGGTCATCTCAATAGATGCAGAGAAGACCTTTGACAA
>NW_008344179.1:510699-518382 GCF_000622305.1 Nannospalax galili | reverse complement strand
CTGTCCACTACCTCCACTTCTGTTTAACATAGTGCTTGAAAATCTTGCAAGAGCAATAAGACAAGAGCAGTAAATCAAAGGAGTAATAATTGGAAAAGAAGAGACCAAATTATTCCTTTTTGCAGATGATGTGATATTATATCTAAAAGATGCCAAAAATTCCACCAGAAAATTCCTAGAAATTATTAACATGTTCAGTAAAGTGGCAGGGTACAAAATTAACCTACAAAAGTCTATAGCCTTTCTACATACCAATAACAAGCAATCAGAGAAAGAGCACATGGAAACACTCCTGTTCACAATAGCTGCAAAAAAAAATCAAATATCTCAGAGTAAACCTGACCAAAGACATGAAAGAGGTCTACAATGAAAATTTTAAATCTTTAAAGAAAAAAACTGAGGAAGACATCAGAAGATGGAAGGACCGCCCACACCCATGGATTAGAAGAATTAATATTGTGAAAATGACCATTCTAACAAAAGCCATTTATAGATTCAATGCAATGCCAATCAAAATCCCCATGACATTTTTCACAGAATTGGAAAAAACCATCCTAAGATTCATATTAAAGCACAAAAGACCTCAGATATCGAAAGCAACCCTGAGCACTAAGAGCAATGCTGGTGGGATTACTAGACCAGATTTTAAAGGAGACCCTGTCTCAAAAAAACAACAACAACAAAAATCCTTAAATTCATATGGAAGCACAAAAGACCCCAGATAGCCAAAGCAACCCTGAGCACAATGAACAATGCTGGGGGTTTTACTATACCAGACATACAATGGAGAAAGGACAGCATCTTCAACAAATGGTGCTAGAAAAACTGGATCTCCACCTGTGGAAGAATGGAACTAGATCCTTATCCTTCACCTTGCACAAAAGTCAACTCCAAATGGATCAAAGACCTCAATGTGAAACTGGAAACCCTGAAACTATTAGGAAGAAAACATTGGCAATAACATACAAGATATAGGTGTAGGAAAGGATTTTGTAAACTAGGCATCAACTGCTCAGGAAACAAGGTCAAGAATCAACAAATGGGACCGCATTAAACTAAAAAGCTTCTGTACATCAAAAGAAGCAACCAAGGAAGTGAAGAGAAAACCCACAGAATGGGAGAAAATCTTTACCAATGACATGTCTGACAGAGGTTTAACATCCAGAATATGTAACAAACTCAAAAAACAAAGTATCAAGAAAGGAAGTAACCCAATTAAAAGATGGGCTAAGGAACCAAACAGAGAGTTATCAAAAGAAGAAATAAAGATGGCTAAGAAGCATCTTAAAAGATGCTCAACATCACTGGTAATTAGGGAAATGCAAATTAAAACACTTTAAGATTTCATCTTAACCAGTCACACTGGCTAAGATCAAGAGAACAAATGATACCAAATGTTGGAGAGGATGTGGGGAAAGGGGAACACTCATCCACTGCTGGTGGGGCTGCAAACTTGTTCAACCCCTATGGAAAGCAGCGCAGAGAACTCTTAAAAAACTACAAATGAACCTACCATTTGACCCAGTTATACCACTTCTTGGCATATACCCAAAGAACTCATCCTATTGCAGACACTTGTACATCCATGTTTGTTGCTGCTCTTTTCACAATAGCTAAGAGATGGAAGCAACCTATGTGTCCCTCAACTGACATGTGGATAATGAAAATGTGGTTCATTTATACAATGGAATTTTACTCAGCAGTAAAGAAAGATGAAATCATGAAATTTGCAGGTAAATGGATGGAACTAGAAACTGTTATACTAAGTGAAATAACACAGACTAAGAAAAAAAACCCAACAAACCGACATATGTTCTTCCTCATATGTGGATCCTAGCATCAAATCCTTATAATTTTATGTCTTATAGGGTTTATACTGAGTACAATATTATATAACTGTATTAATTCAAATGTAAACCTAAAAATTTACAGCCAATTTTGAAAGAGATGCATCTTAGCTCTGGAAATTGTTATTGGATATGTCAATGCTTTTTGTAATGAAATACTTCCTCTAATTATGTGGTTAATAAATAAATAATTTTTTAAAAAGACACTCAATTAAGGCCAGGCATGTTGGCACATGCCTTTAATGCCTGTCTCAAAAAGACCAAAAAAAAAAATGAAACCAAATTAAAAAATTGTATGTCAGCACTTGGGACACAGAGGGAAGAGGACTACCCCAAACTCTAAGCCAGCAAGGCTTACACAACACAGACAGAAGAGTGAGCTACGATACAAAGGAACTCATTTTACCAAAGTTGTATAGAACTAATAAGTTTTTACAATACCTTTAAAACCTACAAAGCAACCAAAAATATGTGAAAAGTTTCACTTTATTAAAAGAAATCAAAGAGGGCTAAAGATATGGATCAGCAGTTAAGGGCACATACTGCTCTTGTAGAAGACCTGAGTTCAGTTCTCAGCACCCATGTCAGGCAGCTCATAACCACCTGTAACCAGCTCCAGGGGATCCAATGCCCTCTCTGGCCTCTACATGTGCCTGCACACATGTGTTTATACTCCCAGGCATACACACACACACACACACACACACACACACACACACACACAATTAAAAATATAGAATAAATCTTAAGAAATTAAAAAGTCAAAAAGAATATACTGATTTCCACCTCAAAAAAGAGTAAGGATTGTTGTTGGTAAGAAATAAGAGAATGTGCATTTCTATACACTGAGATGTGTAGTTACAAATATCAGTGCATCACCTTTTTGGATACCCACTTGGTATATGGATCAAAAATGTACAGGTGTGTGGCTATGTTTTTTAACTTTGAAATTTTACTTTCATGATTAATTCTTCTTTGCTTGATTTTGCTTTTGTTTGGAGACAAGATCTCACTCTGCAACCCTGGCTGATCTTGAACTCCAGCAATCTTCCTGTGTCAAGTACCGGTACGATCAGCATGAGCTGATAATTCGTTCTTAAGAAAAGATTTCCTAGATTTGAAGTATGTAAAAATGTCGGTTTTGTGGGATCAATCACAGAATTGAAAAAAAATGGGTGTAAATTAAATCCCAAATAATTACCATCATTCCAAACAAATCTAACAATCTGTTAAAACAAATTGTGGCATATCTACGGGTTTAATTCAATATAATACAGGTGTTGAGCTATCCTGGGTAAGTTTGGTGGCACCCACTGTGCCTTGACTCCCCCAGGCTCATTCACTGTGCCAGCTCCCCCACCCCATCTCTCCTCCTAGCAGGGCACTGGTACATTTCTTGTCTTGGCACCCCAGACCTTTGAACTGACCTATTGGCCCAGACTTCCCACTGCTTCCGGATCCTTTGCATCCAGACCAACCCAATCTAGTCCCCAGAAGTCCTCAGAGCCTCTTCCCATCCCCACCTCCCTTTGCATCTCTGGGCAGCCCAGCCTCGCAACTTTGTGGGTCCAGCATCTTTGCTGGAGGGATCCAGTACTTAGGAGAAAGCCTGAGAGCATCTGATCCTCATCTGACTTGGGCCTCTGTGGGAACTCCTAAAGATGAAAGCAATTTGGTCACTCCAATATAAAATCAAAAGAGAAACCCTGAAGCCTAGACAGACCAGCTTTTCATGCCCAACAAGTAAACCACAAAGGCACATAAAGTTTCAAAAAGAAGGAGGCCTAAACTCAACAGAAGAAGGCTTGGGTCTCACTCAACAATCAGAAACTACAAAAGAAATCCACATGTCAAAGTCACAGTGAAAAAATAGTAACATGAAAAACCCAAATAATATATCCCCACCAAGTACCAACAGTCCTGTAAAGGGCTACAATGAGAACACCCTAGAGATAACACAGGACATAGAACTGAAAAGAACAATTATAAACATGATAAAAGAATTCAATGAATTTAAAGAACACACAAAGAAATCAAAGAACTGAAATAAGATAGGGACAAACTTCTGAATGAATTCAGAAAAGAGTCAGAAACATTGAAGAATAATCAGGCTGAAATGAAGAAGGAAGGGAAACACTCAATAAGCCAATTAGAAATGACAGGAGAAAGCCTCACCAAGAGGATGAATGAAATGGAAAACAAAATATCAAAACTGGAAGATAAAGTGGACAAATTAGACCACTGAAGCAAAGACTATGAAAATTTAAGAAAATACAAGAATGGAATATGCAGGAATGACACCATAAAAAGACCAAACTTACAAATCATAGGCATACAGGAAGGAGAAGAATCTCAGGATAACAATATAGACCAGATCTTCAACAGGACTATAAAGAAAATTTCCCAAAATTAAAGAAAAGCATGCCCATACAAATACAAGAAACATACAGAATACCAAATAGACAGGACCAGTAAAGAAACTCTCCATGGCACATCATAGAAAAAACACTAAATGTACAGAACAAAGAGACAATACTGAAAGCTACAAAAGAAAAACAAGTCACATATAAAGGGAAATCCATCAGAATTACAGCTGACTTTTCAATGCAAACTATGAAAGCCAGAAGACTCTGGAACAAAGTATTCCCACTCCTAAATGACCACAGATGCCAACCCAGATTACTTTACCCAGCCAAAATGTCTATTATAGTCAAAGGGGAAAGAAAAATCTTCCATGACAGAAATAGACTGAAAGAATTCATGCTCACAAAACCAGCCCTTGAAGCAATACAAAGCGCTCAAGAAAGGAATGAGTATACCCAAGGGGTTACAGAAAAAAACTTAATAAAGATATAACTGTGGAAATGCACACATATGCCAAGAATGTGAACAGAAACAAAAATGACAGGAATCAGTACACATGTTTCATTAATAACTTTAAATATCAACGAACTGAACTCCCCAGTCAAAAGACACAGACTAGTAGTCAAAAGACACAGACTAGTCTGCAAGAAACTCATCTCACTTTCAAGGGCAGGCACAACATTAAGGTGAAAGGATGGGAAAAAAAATATACCAAGTGAATGGTACTAAGAAAAAAGCAGATGTTGCAATTCTAGTATCTGGCAAAATAGACTTCAAACTAAAACTAATCAGAAGAGATAGAGAGGGCCACTTCATTCTGATCAAAGGAACAACTGACCAAGAAAATGTTATAATCATGAACATATATTCACCAAAATCTGGTGTACTCAACTTCAAAAAATAGTACTACAGGGTTTTAAGACCCAGATTAATCCCAACTCATTAATAGTTGGAGACTTCAATACCCCATTGTCTCCATTACATAGGTTAACAGGACAGCAAATTAACAGAGAGACATCTGATTTAAACAACATCATACATCAAATGGGCCTAACAGACATCTACCGAATATTCCATCCAAGCACCAAAGAATATACTTTCTATTCAGCACCCATGGAACCTTCTCCAAAATCGACCATATACTGGGGCACAAAACCAGCCTCAACACATACAAAAAGATTGAAATAATTCCATGCATTCTATCAGACCACAATGTAATAAAGCTTAAAATCAACAACAGAAGAAACACCGGTTACTACATGAACACATGGAGATTAAACAACACACTCCTGAATGATGAATGCGTCAAAGGAGACATTAAGAAAGAAATAAAAGTATTCCTGGAACTAAATGAAAAGGACAACACAACACAACAAAACCTCTGGGACATGTTGAAAGCAGTCTTTAGAGGGACATTTACCGCTCTAAGTGCATACATTAAAAAATCAGAAAGAACACAAATAAATGACTTAACATTGCAACTCAACACACTTGAAAAGCAACAACAAATGAAACCCAAACCCAGCAGACAAGAAATAACAAAAATGAGAGCAGAAATTAATGAAAAAGAAACAAAGAAAAAAATAGAAAGAATCAATAAATCCAAGAACTGGTTCTTTGAAAAGATAAACAAGATTGATAGATGACTAGCCCAGTTAACCAAAAGAAAGAAAGAGCACCTCCAAATTAACAAAATCAGAGATGAAAGGGGAAACATCACAACAGACACCAAAAAGACCCAGAACATTATAAAGGAATACTTTAAAAACCTATACACTACCAAATATGAAAACCTAAAAGAAATGGACGGGTGTCTAAAGGCATGGGAACCCCAAAACTAAACCAAGAAGAGATCAACAGCTGAAACAGACCCATAACACATAAGGAAATTGAAATAGTAATACAAAACCTCCTGACTAAAAAATGCCCAGGACCAGATGGATTTACAACAGAATTCTACCAGACATTTAAAGGTTTGTATCCAGAGCAATAAGACAAAAGAAGGAAATTAAAGGAGTAATAATTGGAAAAGAAGAGATCAAATTATCCATTTTGGCAAGCGATATATCTGAGATGCCAAAAATTCCACCAGAAAACTCCTAGAAATTATTAACACATTCAGTAAAGTGACAGGTTACAAAATTAATCTACAAAAGTCTGTAGCCTTTCTATATACCAATAAATAGCCATCAGAGAAAGAGTACACGGAAATACTCCCTTTCACAACAGCTGCAAAAAAATTAAAGTATCTCAGAATAAACCTGACCAAAGAGATTAAAGACCTCTACCTTGAAAATTTTAAATCCTTAAAGAGACTGAGGAAGACATCAGAAGATGGAAGGACCTCCCATGCTCATGGATTGGAAAAATTAATACTGTGAAAATCATCATCCTACCAAAATCCATTTATAGGTTCAATGCAATGCCAATGACATTCTTTACAGAATTGAAGAAAAAAAATCCTAAGATTCATATGGAAGCACAAAAGACCTCAGACAGCCAAAGCAACCCTGAGCACTAAGAACAATGCTGGTGGGATTACTAGACCAGATTTTAAACTGTATTACAAAGCTATGGTCATAAAAACAACATGGTACTGGCACAAAAATAGACCCATGGTCAATGGAACAAAATTGAAGTCCCAAATATGAGTAAATGCAATTTCAGCCACCTGATATTTGACAAAGAAGCCAAGAACAGTCACTGGAGGAAAGACAGCATGTTCAGCAAATGGTGCTGGCAAAACTGGATCTCTACCTGTAGAAGAATGAAACTAAACTCCTCTTTCATCTTGCACAAAAGTCAATTCCAAATGGATCAAATACCTCAATGTGAAGTCTGAAACTCTGAAATTGTTAGAAGAAAACATTGGCAATAACCTACAAGATATAGGTGTAGGAAAGGATTTCCTAAACTGAGCACCAAGTGCTCAGGAAACAAGGTCAAGAATCAACAAATGTGACTTCACTATACTAAAAACCTTCTGTACATCAAAAGAAGCAAGTGAAGAGAAAACACACAGACTGGGAGAAAATCTTCACCAGCAACACATCTAACAGAGGTTTAACATCCAGAATATATAATGAACTGAAAAAACAAAGAATCAAGAAAAGATAAAAGATGGGCTAAGGAGCTGAATAGAGTTCTCAAAAGAAGAATTAAAGATGGCTAAGAAGCATCTCAAAAGCTGTTCAACATCATTAGTAATTAGGGAAATGCAAATCAAAACCACTTTAAGATTTCATCTTACCCTAGTCAGATTAGCTAAGATTAAGAGAACAAATGATACCAAATGTTGGAGGGGATGTGGGGAAAGGGGAACACTCAAACACTGCTGGTGGGATTGCAAACTTGTTCAATGCCTATGGAAAGCAGTGTGGAGAACTCTTAAAAAACTTTATAAATGAACCTACCATTTGACCCAGCTATACCAGTCCTTGGCATACACTCAAAGAATTCATCCTTACGCAGG
>NW_008344179.1:489936-510448 GCF_000622305.1 Nannospalax galili | reverse complement strand
CAAATCCTTATAAGTGAGTATGTATCCAGACATAACTATAGGAACCAGGATAATGAAAAGGAACCAAGGAGGTAAAGAAAAAGAATCTGAAAGAGAAGAATGGTAGAAAACAGGTGTTAATAAGGGAGATATGGATAAAAATGGGATTACTTTAAGGGGAGGCAAGGAGGGAGGATTATACAAGGAATCTTGGGGATAAAGGGAAAGAAGGAGCTCAAGAGAGGTGGGATCATAGGAGAACTGTATTATTAAGGTAGAAATGAGTAAAATGGGAACACTTTAAATGGGGAAACCATGGTGGAAGGGTTAGACAATGCAAGCAATAAATAATGCCTAGTTAGTTTTAAAAAAACAAGAGGGAACCATTTTAGTCCAGCAAACTATTGACAAATTATACCCATAACTAGCTCAAGGAACATAGTATAGTATATGTCTAGCCAAGGTTTATCTTGTTAGATAATAGCCCGGCAGTGAATAGCCACAGGAAACATAGGAGGACTCCAGTAAAGCAAAGTTTATTTCTTAGGATTGCTGGTGGCTGGCAACTCAGCTGGGGAGAGAAAGGCAACCAGCAGCCTTCTGACTGCTGAGGAAGTTCTTATAGGGGGGTTGGGGGATGTGGAAGGTGGCAAAAATAATCTTTACAGTTTCGAGGGAAGTAGCTTGAACTGAGACAGTTCTTACATATATGAGAATGTTTGGTCTTTGCCCAAGCTTTATCTATATAGCACATGGTAATTCAAAGTACCAGACTGGTGGAACTAACCTTCTTGGATGTTTAACAGCCATACTTTGAGGCCTATACTAATTTGGTCAGAAGGACTTAAAGGACAGTTTTTGCTCCTTGCCCTCCAAGGTCAACAAAGTTTCAGGGGACAATAGAGCATCTCTCAAAATGTCCTGTAACTGTGGTGAGACAACTGTCCTCTTGATCAAGGAGGCTGTGGAGACCCCATCAGATGGACTTGAACCAGTGTCCAGGAGGGCCAACACAGCAGAAACATTTCCTCCACGCTTCCAAGTGAAGCCATCTATGGTCGAGCAGGACCTTTGACTTATCTTCACATAGATGGAACTGGTAGAGGAAAGGAGCCAGGGGCTCCTCCTAAGCCCATGTGATCCCTGAGAAACGATCCTCAAAAAACCTTTTTTTTTTTTTTTTGGTCTTTTTGAAACAGGGTTTCCCTGTAGCCCCAGCTGTCCGGAACTCACTATGTAGACCAGTCTGGCCTTGAACTCACAAAGATCCACCTGCCTCTGCCTCTCAAGTGCTGGGACTACAGGCATGTTCCACCACGCCCAGCAAATGACCTTAAGCGTAAAAAATAAATTGGTTTATCAGGGACAACTGCATGGTCCTAAACATCCAAAAGGAAATGATAACCAAAGATTAGATCAATATAATTCTTTAAGAGTCCATGTGCACCCCTTCAGTGGGTCTATCTAAAAGACTCCTAAATTGCATAACTCTTGTCTCTAAGGGAAGAAAGTCCTTAATCATGAATAGGAGATGTGAAGGAGAAGTTCAAATATGCATATGAGAGTCCATTGGAATTTCTTGACAAATGCTTCCAAAAGCATCCCTCTATTGGGCTCTTCCTCATTTTTCTTTTGTCTTCCAAGGCTGAACCAGTTGGCTGGGAAGAGTGGCTGGATACTCAGGTGAGGGTCCAGTTACCCTGCTTCAATCGCCTCACCCTGCATCCCTGTTCAGCATGGAAGAAGCCAGAGCGATTGGCGTCCCTATTCCCTATTGGCAATTTGGGTAACCCTTTCAGAGGATGGTGTGATAAGAATAGGAGGTAGGAATTGGCTAGGTAATTAGGGTAAAAAGACCCCAAAGAAATGCAGCCAGTTTCTTGGTTAAAAGTCAAAATGTTCTTGGGCCTGTTAGCAATACACTCTGTTCCAAAGCCAAAAATGTCAAAAGTATTTGGGAGCTTGTATCTAATTCAGCCATCTCTCCAGCCCCATGGACCCCTTTATTAAACTTCATCCACCCAAGGCTCACGGACCATTGAGGAAGAGGGAGCAGAGAGATTGTAAGAGCCAGGGAGGATGGGCATGACCATATGGAAACAGAGTCCTACAAGCTCCTGGGAATCTGTTCATATTATTCCATGGCATAGTGGTCCCATGCAAACTCAGGCAGAGAGTGGCCAGCATAGAACTGGGAAAATGAACAGCAGACCCCAATCTTATCCAAAGGAATGTTGGCAACTAATTGCTGCTAGATGAGGAAGAGCTGATCTTCCTAAAACAAGGAACTCTAGATAGGCTGATTAGACTCAGGGGATGTATAAGCACTGGGGAATGGCTGGGGGCACTGACAACACAGTGGACAGTAACAGGGATGACAGGGTATATGGGCTCCAGCGAGGGATCGGGGTGGGGCATGGGAGGGTGCCACTTGGGATGTGGGTATATAGATGAATAAGATTGTTTGGGATGTTCTATATGAAATACATACCAAAAAAATCAGTAAATTTAAAAAATGAGTTCTATTTGAAGAAGAAGCATAAAAATTTGCTTCATGTTAATTAGTACATGTGAAAAACATTACCACTGAAATCTACCTGATGACTTTATATCCATGCTCAGTTGCCAAGATCTCAGAAAGTAACCAACTGTGACTAGTAATAATCAGATATATAGAGCTTAGAGATGCATGTGCAAACATCTAAGTGTTAGTTGCACTAAAAATGAGTTTTTCTCTATGAAACAGTATGTTTTAAAAATAAAATGGAGATCTTTTTTAAAGGTTAAAACCTCATTCAATTTTATGTCTTAAAGGGTTTATACTGAGTACAATATTGTTTAACTGTATTAATTCAACTGTGAGCCTAAAAATTATAGCCAACTTTGAAAGAGATCTTAGCTCTGGAAACTGTTATTGACTATGTCAATGTTGTTGTAATGAACTGCTTCTTCTAATTATGTGGTTATTAAATAAATAATTTTTTAAATGAATGCAGGTGTTAAAAGCTATTTGTTGACTAAAGAATGACTGAAATACAACTCATAGCCAAGGAAGAAAAATAAGTTATAATAGTATGTACAGTTTTTTGTTGAAAATAGTGAGCAGAAAACTGGAAAAATGTATGCCCAAATGCTAGTGATTATTATGTACAGGTGGTAGAGAATCAAATTATTGTGTTTTGTCTTTGATCATAACTGACTATTCAAAGACAATGAAAAGGAAGTTATACAAGATATGTAGATCATTAATTCATTAAGCCCCCTCTTGCTAAAGTTTCCTTTTCTTTTTCTTTTTCTTTATTTTATGTGTATGCATGTATTGCCTGTATGTATATAAGTGCACCATGTGCATGCAATGCCCATGGAGGCCAGAAGACGGCATCAAATCCCCTGGAACTGGAGTCACAGATGATTGTTAGCTGCCAAACCCAGGTCCTCTGGAAGAGTCAGTGCTCTTAAACACTGAGCCATCTCTCCAGCTTCTCAAGGTTTTTTAAAAAATATTTTATTTATTATTTTTATTTTATGTGTATGAGTGTACTGCCTGCTTGCATGCAAGTACACCAGTACTGTGCAATGCCCACAGAGTTCAGAAGAGGGTGTCAGATCTCCTGGGACTGGTAGTCACCATGTGGGTGCTTGGAATCAAACCCGGGTCCTCTACAAGCAGTTAGTGTTCTTAACCGCTGAGCCATCTCTCCAGCACCCCCTCAAGTTTTCTTAAAGCAGAACTAGTTAAGTTGGTCACTAAGGTTAATTTGAGCTTTATATGGCCCATAGTTTCTTCACCTGTTAGTCATCAGCTGACAACTTGCCATGGCCTCCCAAGGACCATGCCCCAACAGATAACAGGTGGTCACTGGAGAATTTTCTTTAAATTATGTTATTTCCATTCTTAAAGGATGTTCATAGACCTATGTCCATTTTCACAGCAAAGATGACTGCCACATTTTGAAGCCTAACTAAAGAATAGCTTCCCAATTGTCTGTCTTTATCAATCTAAAAAATAGGTAATACCTAGCATAACAGGGATAACAGTACACTGACACTAAATAAGCAGAGAAGGAAGATGTATTTTATTATACTTCTATATACATTTAAAATATTAGAATTACCTTTCTATTTGAAATATTAAGATATACAGATTGAAATGGCTGCACATTTTTATCCTCAGTCTATAGAATAAAGGAAAATGAATTTAGATATCACAAGAATTAGATAATCTTGAGAAAGAACTAAGAAATTTCTAAGTATTTATTCTATGCATATATGTTTCTCACATTCCAAAAACAACTAACTACAAACTTACCCTGCTGACTTCTCTGTTTTTTCCCTGATTCTTTAGAAAATGATGAATTACCAGTTGAGGACTCTTTAGATTGTCTGTAGTGCTTCAGCTGACTGGAAAAGTCTTCATCTGTTTCCTGGCTGTAGTTTCCAAAGTTGTCATCACTGTAGGTACTGTACTCATCATAGTCTTTACTTTTAAATTTTTTGTGATGTTGACTCTTCTTTGACGTCAGATAGCTTCCTGACAAATGTCCATGCTAGGTAAAAATGGCCAGTCATTAGCAGAAGTTTTCAACTACTTGTAGCAGTTGAGAGCAATACAGGGCATTTCCCCCCCAGAAAGCTGGGAGAATAAAGGACAGAAGAAAGTTACTAGTTCTGACTCTTGACTGTTGGCTCCATATGACCATACTTAACACTAAATTCACTAGGCTGAATGTTAGCTCTAGCTAGTGGAACAGCTTCATTCTTTAGCTTTTGATTTCCATGTTCTATGTCTCAACAGCCATATGCACAGAAATATTATAAAATCCACACCATCATACATAAAATTTCCTTTTCCATAGAAAGAAAGTTTTTTTAAAAAAAATAAGATAGCAAAACATCTTGGGGATATATATATATAAAATAAGGAAAAATCCAGTGACATTATATTTAATTTCAAAAATGTGTGGAAATTTTTTTTAAAAAGGAAATTACCACTGCACCCAATGAATCTAACAATCTGTTAAAACAAACTGTGGTGTATCTACTAATTTGGTATGTCTGCTAATTCAATAGGGTGTAGGTCTTTAAAACTATTAACTAAAGAATGACCGAGATATAATTCATAAAATTTTTATGGAAGCACAAAGACCCCAAATAGCCAAAGCAAGACTAAGCGATGATGATGATGACAATGATGATGATGGACATTACCTGATTTCAAGTTATACCAAAAGCCACAGTAACAAAACCAGCATGGTACTTACTGGTACAGCAACACATATATAGATCAACAGAATAGAGGACCCAGTCATAAACTCACACAGTTATAATCACATTTTTTTGACAAAAATGCCAAAAATATATACTGGAGAAAAGACAGCCTCTTCAACAAATAGTGCTGGGAAACTGGACATCCACACATACAAAAATGAAACTGTATTCTTATTTCTCAACCTGTATAAAAATAAACTACATGGGGCTGGAGAGATGGCTCAGTGGTTAAGAACACTTGCTGTTCTTCCAGATGACACATTTGACTCCCAGCATCCACATGGTGGCTAAAAACTATGGCTAAAAACTCCAGTTTCAGGGGATCCGACATCCTCTTCTGACCTCTGTGGGAATTGCATGACAAGGATGCACTTACCTACATGCAAGCAATACACTCATACACATAAAATAAATGTAATAAATAAAGTATTTTAAAATAAATAATTTTTTTTTGGTCTTTTTGAGACAGGGTATCCCTCTAGCCCCAGCTGTCCTGGAACTATGTAGACCAGGCTGGCCTTGAACTCACAGAGATCTGCCTGCCTCTGCCTCCCAAGTGCTGGGATTAAAGATGTGCGCCACCACGCCCAACCCTAAAATAAATAAATTTTTAAACATTAAAAAAAAACTACAGATTGGTTATCAAAAGACCTTAATCTAAGATCTGAAACTGTCAGAGGAAAAACTAGGAGACACACTTCAAAATAAAGAAACAGGCAAAGCCTTTCTGAATAGAAGGACTTCAATCTGCTCAGAAAATGATGCCAACAATTGACAAATGGACGTTAGGAATTTAAAAGGCTTCTTCACAGGAAAGGAAACAGCTAATGAACTGGACCTACAGAATGACAGAAAATCTTTGTGAGCTATACTTCTGACAGGATTAATATCTAGAATACACAAAAGAACTCAAAAGCTTAAACAACAATGTTAACCTCATTAGTCATTAGATAGATGTAAATTAAAACTACATTGAGATTTCATCTCAACCCAGTCAGGATGGCATAAAAAGCAAAGTTACAACAAATGCTGGTAAGGATGTGGACCAAAGGGAACCCTTATACACTGCTAGTGGGAATGTAAAGTAGTCCAACCGCAATGTAACTCAGTATGAAGGTCCTCTAAAAACTAAAAGTACACCTTCCACATGACCCAACTATACCACTCCTGGAACTCTAAGTCAACGTATCACAGAGATATTTACACATCAATTTTTACTGCAGCACTACTCACAATAGTTATGGAACAAACCCTAGGTGTTCAACAACAGAGAAATGGATAAGGTAAGGTAAATGTACACACAATTTTTTTTCAGCCATAAAGAATAAATTTATACAGTTTGCAGGAATATGGATTAAACTGAAGATGGTCATAGCAAGCTAATTAAGTAGTCTCGGAATGACAAATAATGTATTTTCTGTCATGTGGTTTTTACACACACACACACACGTGGCATGAAAGTAGAAATGGAAACTGTCTAAGGGAGTGAAGGGGACTACTGGGGAAGGGAAAGAAAGGGAATGGAGGGCTATGGAGGGAGTATGCTCAACATACCATATATGCTTGTGTGAAAACATCTCCATATACCACAACATCATATACTCTGAATATAGAGTAAGATTAAAAATGTTTACAATAAAAATTGTTTATAGCTAAGGTATACTACAAATGAAGACACTTTCTCTAAAGTGAAAAAACAGAGTGAACAAATGGTTTATTAAAAACTTTATAACAGGGGGCTGGAGAGATGGCTCAGCAAGCAGTTCAGAACACTGGCTGTTCTTACAGAAGACCCGGGTTTGAATCCCAGCACCCATACGGTAGCTAACAACTGTCCATAACTACAGTCCCAGGGGATCCAACAGCCTCTTCTGACCTCCGTGGGCATTGCCCGACATGGGTGCACTTACCTACGTGCAGGCAATACATGCATACACATAAAATAATAATAAATAAAATTTAAAAAAAACAACTTTATAACAGTTTCACTTGGAAGCATGGAGGAAATGTTTCCTCTGTGTTGATCCTCCTCTTTGTAGACTAGACACTGGTTCAAGTCCATCTGGTGGGGTCTCCATAGTCTCCTTGATCAAGAGGACAGGTGACTCACCACAGTTACAGGACATTTTGAGAGATGCTCCATAGTCCCCTGGAACTTAGTTGATCTTGGAGGCCAAGGAGCAAAAACTGTCCTTTAAGTCTCTGACAAGATTAGTTTAGGCCTCAAAGTATGGCTGTTAAATATCCAAGAAGGTTAGTTCCACCAGTCTGGTACTTTTAATTACAATGTGCTATGTAGATAACGCTTGGGCAAAAACAAACGTTCACATGAAGTTATCAGAAAAAAAGTGATGGGGAGATATGGGAGGAGCTGGAGGGGAGGAGGTGGACATGGATTTGATCAAAACACCTTATATACATGTATGAAATTCTCAATAAATTATTTATTTAAAAAATAAACGTTCTCAGATAAACCTTGACTAGACATATGGTCGAGCAGGACCTTTGACTTATCTTCACATAGATGAAACTGGTAAAAGAAAGGAGCTAGGGGCTCCTCCCAAGCCCATGTGACCCCTGAGGAACAGATCCTCAAATGACCTTAAGAGTAAAAAAAACTACAGGGTGTGGTGGCACACACCTGTAGTCCCAGCACTTGGGAGGCAGAGGCAGGCGGATCTCTCTGAGTTCAAGGCCAGCCTGGTCTACATAGTGAGTTCCAGGACAGCTGGGGCCACAGGGAGACCCTGCTTCAAAAATAAATAAATAAAATAAATAAATAAATTGGTTTATTTGGGCCAACTGCATGGTCTTGAACACCCAAAAGGAAAGTATAACCAAAGATTAAAGGGATCAGTATAATTCTTTAAGAGTCCATGTGTACAGCTAAAGGCTACATAACAAGAAACAATGACAGACAGGAGATACCTTCCTTTGAGTTGTTGGCCAGGGTGGCCCAAGAGACTCAAGAGACAGTAACCCAGCAGAGAACTGGGAAAATGAACAGCAGACCCCAATCTTATCTAAAGGCATGTTAGCAACTGATTGCTACTAGATAAGGAAGAGCTGATCCTCCTAAAACAAAGAACTATAGATAGGCTGACTAGAGTCAGCGGATGGACTAGCACTGGGGAACAGCTGAGGGTGCTGACAACATAGTGGACAGTAACAGGGATGACAGAGTATATGGGCTCCAGTGAGGGGGAGGCTATAGTAGGTGACATTTGGGATGCGGGTATAAAGATGAATAAGATTGTTTAGGATGTTCTGTATGAAATACACACAAAAAAAAATCAAATCAATAAAAAATGAGTTATATTTGTGGAAGAAGCATAAAAATTTTCTTCATGTTAATTAGTAGATGTGAAAAACATTACCATTGAAATCTACCTCATGACTTTATATCCATGCTCAGGTGCCAAGGATCTCAGAAAGTAACCAACTGTGACTAGTAATAATCAGATATATAGAGCTTAGAGATGCATGTGCAAACATCTAAGTGTTAGTTGCATTAAAAATAAGCTTTTTTGTATGAAACAGTATATTTTAAAATGAAATCAGGGGCTGGAAAGATGGCTCAGTGGTTAAGAGCACTGACTGCTCTTGTAGAGGACCTGGGTTCGATTCCCAGCACCCACATGGCGGCTATGAATTATCCTTAACTCCAGTTCCAAGGGAATCCGAAGCCCTCTTCTGACCTCCGCAGCACTGGACAACACGGGTGCACTCACATACATGCAAGCAATACACTCATGCGCATAAAATAAAAACAATAAATAAAATTTTAAAAAATGAAATGGGGATCTTTTTTTAAAACCTCATTCAATTTTATGTATTATAGGGTTTATACTGAATACAATAATGTATAACTGTATTAATTTAACACTGTGAACCTAAAAATTATAGCCAATTTTGAAAGAGAGGCATCTTCACTCTGGAAACTGTTATTGAATATGTCAATGCTGTTGTAATAAAATGTTTCTACTAAATATGTGGTTATTAAATAAATGTTTTAAATTTAAAAAACTTTATAATAGACATTAATTTTATTGCCTCCTTACTAAAGCATGGGAAAACAAAGTATAATTTAGTCCTAGAAGTTTATTTAATGATGGTATTCATGTTAATCTCTTTTTTCAATTACTTTTATTTTATGTGTATAAATGTATTGCCTGCATGTATGTAAGTGAACCCATGTCATGCAATGCTTGCAGAGGTCAGAAAAAGGTGTTGGATCCCCTGGAACTGGCGTTATGGATGGTTGTTAGCCACCATGTGGGTGCTGGATTCCAAACCCAGGTCTTCTTTAAGAGCAGTCAGTACTCTTAACCAATGAACCATCTCTCCAGCCCCCATGTTAATCTTTTTCACTGAAATACTTTTATTAGTTCTATCATATCTTCTATCAATCATTAATTAAATAAGAAAATATTCCATATAATTATGACTGGAGAAACTAGAAATGTACAGGCCATTCCCTGGTTTTGTTCTGTTTTGTTTTTTGGGGGTTTTTTTGGTCTTTTTGGGACAGGGTCTCCTGTAGCACCAGCTGGCCTGGAATTCACTATTAGACCTAGCTGGCCTTGAACTCACAGAGATCTACCTGTCTCTGTCTCCCAAGTGCTGGGATTAAAGGCATGTGCCACCATGCTCATTTTCAGACCATACCTTGTTACTAGTTTACTGCACTTTAAATGTGATATGCATGCTAACATTTGTCTAGTTAGATAAAATTATTAATTATAGTTAGTGCTATAAAAGAAGACAATCCTGCCAAACTCAAATAAAATGCTGGGCATGGTGGTATAACACTTGTAACCCTAGTGCTGAGGAGACAGCAACAAGTTGATTCTTTCGATTCAGCAAGCTATCCTAGACTACCTGATCAGTAACAAACCAATAAGACATCTTGTCTCAAAAAACAAGGCAGCATAGGTGTAGTGGCAGATGTCTTTAGTCCAAGCACTTTCTGTGAGTTCAAGACCAGCCAGGGCTACCTACTGAAACCCCACCTCAAGAAAAAAACAAAACAAAACAAAAACAAGATGGATAGTGCCTGAGAAATGCCAGCTAAGGCTGTCTTCTGGTCGCCACACACATATACAAATGCACAGATACATACAAACACATTCATGCATACACACACAGAGAAAAATACAAAAGACAATAGAGAGACCACATAATAAACTCAAATAGACTAATTTGCTTTCTAAACTCACAAAAGATTAGTAATATCAAAAAGAAGGAATAAAGATCTTGTAGATAAGATTATTAGCAACATTACTTTCCTATTGTAAGAATAATTAGTATTTTTGATGAGGATTTCATTCATACAGTACACATACTTAAGAAAGAAGGAAGTGTTGCCTTACAGTCATTTTTTTTCTTTTCTAAGACTGGAAATAGAAACCAGAGCCTTGAGCATGCTAGCAAAGTGCTCACCACTGTTTTGTTTTAAAACATTCCAAGGCATTTCTGCACTTAAAGAGGCCAATGTCACAGAGCTTCAAAATTCAATACTACTTCATTTCCAAATCACGCTTGGATAAAGTGTTGTGGTGTGCTGCAGAGGTTAGACTGTATCCCTCCAGAATTCCTGTATGGAAGCCAAGTAGCTCAGAATGTAACTGCATTTGGAGACAGAACCTTTAAAATGGGCTCTAACAAAATTAACTGGTGTTCTTGTAAAAAGAGAAATCTGGACATACAGAGAAACCAGGGGTTCCTGTTCACAGAAGCACAACCATGTGAGGACAAAGCAGTGAAAAGTTTCCATCTATAAACCAAAAGAGAGGGGCCTAGTACTCACTCTTCCACACAGCTCCCAGGGGAAACCAACCGTGCTGGCTTCTGCTGGGTTTTGTTTTTTTGGTCTTTTTGAGACAGGATCTCTGTAGCCCCAGCTAGCCTGGAACTCACTATGTAGATCAGGCTGGCCTTGAATTCACAGAGATCTGCCTGCTCTGCCTCTGCTGGGACTAAAGGCATGCTCTACCACGCCCTGCTTTTTTTTTTTTTTAAAGACAGAATCTCCCTGTAGCTTCAGCTGGCCTGGAACACAAAATTTCAACCAGGCTGGCCTCAGTCTCACAGAGATTCGCCTGTCTTTGCCTCCCGGGGGCTGGAATAAAGGCATGCACTACTACATCCAGCTTCCTGCTCACACATTGATCCTGGACATCTAGCCTTCAGATTGAGAAATTACTGTATTTAAGCATACAACCTTGCCATAAACAGCAGCCCCAGTTAACTTAGTATAGAACGCACTCTTTATCTTCAAAGGCTGGGGAATACACAGCACAAGCATATGCTGGTATGACAAACACATACTTTCTGGTGTTTCTAAAAATTATGCAATCTAAAGTTTCATTTTCCCCTTTAAAAAGTACTACCTCAAACTCACATGAATATCATAGTCAACACTTAGTGGCCCCAGCTGGACTGGAACTCACAATGTAGACCAGTTTGGCCTGGATCCCCCAGAGATCTACCTGCCTCTGCCTCCCGAGTGCTGGGATCAAAGGCATGTGCCACTAAGTCTAGCTAATCTTAATACATGTTACAACATGGGTGAACCCTGCTAAGTGACAGTAAACCAAACACAAAAAGACAATTATATAATTTCAAACATAGGAATTATAACTATATATGTAGATACACACACACACAGAGGAAGCAAGAATAGTTGTTAATAGGAGTGAGGAGCAAGAAAAAAAGTGTTAACTGCTTAATAGGTACAGGATTTCTGTTTAAGATACATAAATTCTTGAGATGGATAATGGTACTGTTTAAACACTAAATATACTTAATGCTACTAAATTATATACTTAAATGAGGCTAAATGATATGTATTTTAAATTTATTTTTATTTTGTATTGCCTGCACTTATGTAAGTGCACCATGTCATGCAACGCCCACAGAGGCCAGAAGAGGGCATCAGATCCCCCAGAACTGGAGTTAACAGCTGGTAGTGCAAGAACAGTTAATGCTTTTAATCACTGAGTCATCTCTCTAGCCCCCAAATGGTATATTTTATGCTATACGTGTTTTATCACATTTTACCTGAGAAAATGGAATGTCATAATCCCTGTAGAAACTAGTTCTTCTTTTATAGGAACTTTCTGTATGTTCGACATCTGAATCAAGGCTGTGGTCTGAATTATCTTCACCAGATGGAGAGTTATGCTGCAAAGGGGGAAAAATGTGTTACATTTGCAAGAAGGAAACTTAATGTGTAATTTTATAAGCTTGTTTCAGTCAGAGGTGACAATCAGTAGGCTGTATTACTCCAGTAGACTCTTGAGTAACATTGAGAAATTCTTGCTCCAAAGACTATTATCACTTCCAAGCAAAAGTATTTCCTCCGGTTTGCTCAGGGACTTTACAGCAGCATGTTTCTCATCATCTTCTTGACCCAAGGGAAACAGAAGACACTTGGCCTCTAAAGTGATCTTGTATCTACAGTGCTCATGCATTTATTAAGACAGGGTCTCGGTATGCAACGTTGGCTGGTCTTGAATTCTTGACCTTTCTGCCTCAGCCTCCCCAGATGTGGGATTACATATGTGCTATCATGCTCAGTTTAAGCTAATCTTAAAGGAAATAAAATTGGCTCATTACCAGAAGGGATCCTAGAATATAAGTAGGGTATGCATTAATTTAATTTTATCAAAAATTTCTGTGGAGTTATTTTTCTATTGCATGGGTATCCTGAAACTACTCTAAATTACCTTAATGAAATGAAACCAGTCCACAAAATTGAATAAAAATGAAATGAAAACCCCAAGTAGTTGATAATGGGCAATTATCAAGAGTAAGCTTTTTTAAAAATCTCAGTACGATTTTGGAAAATGAACAAGTCTTTTTTGTCTGCTCAAAATAATTACCTTCCTAAGCTGAGCACTTGAAACAGTTCTGTTTCCTCAGCAATGAAGACACTGGCTCTGAATAGTGCTAGCCTTACATTCTCAGCACCTAAGCACAGCACAAACTCAATAAAATTCTATTGAATTAAACTGAACTTTAATATTCTTGGAGAGGATCCGTTTTCCTTCATTCCATTCTTTAATGTTTTTCAGGGAAGAAAAACTGCTTCCCTTCACTTTGGTCCTAAGTGTTCAGGCTTCTGGTTTTTTGTTGGTATTAGTCCTGGTTTTGTTGACTTGATAGGGGATTATGAAGAAAGCTTTTATAATTAATTATGCTATCAAATGCTTCAGATATAGGGGAGATACACTGCTCTATCTCTGATTACTACTCTCCTCTGTTTCTTCTTCAGTCTCCCAAGTCCTGCTTTATGGCACCTGGTACTTTGAGGGATAGAAAACATTTATAATGTATATCTTCACTGTGAATTATAACCTTTCTTTTTGAGACAGGGTCTCCCTGTAGCTCCAACTGGCCTGGAACTCCCTATGTAGACCAGGCTGGCCTCAATTGCATAGAGATCTACCTGCCTCTGCCCCAAGAGTGCTGGAATTGAAGGCATGCACCACAAAACCCAGCTCATGAATTACAACTTTTTTTTTTGTCTTTTTTGAGACAGGTCTCCCTGTAGCCCCGGCTGGCCTGGAACTCACTATGTAGACCAGGCTGGCCTCCCAAGTGCTGGGAGGGCACACGCCTTTAATCTCTGTGAGTTCGAGGCCAGCCTGGTCTACATAGTGAGTTCCAGGCCAGCCGGGGCTACAGGGAGATGCTGTCTCAAAAAGACCAAAAGAAAATTTATTTATTTATATTTTATGTATATGAATGTATTGCCTGCATGTATGTAAGTGCACCCATGTCATGCAATGCTCACATAGGTCAGAAAAAGGCACTGGATCCCCTGAACTGGGATTATGGATGGTTGTTAGCCACCACTTGGGTGCTGGGAATCAAACCTGGGTCCTCTGCAAAAGCATTCAGTGCTCTTCATTGCTAATACATCTCTCTAGCCTGAAGTGCAACTTTTAACCTTATAAAGTGCTGCCTTTATTTCTTTCCATGACCTGTAGACCTAACTTTCCCAAATAGCAATAATGTGATTTCTCCCTTCTCACTGTGTTTGCTAAATATACAGCTTTACATTTGTTATGTATTTCCTGCATTCAAAGCTTAAAGCTAAGGAGTGTATTTCCTGACATTTAGAAAACGCTTCTATTTTTATTTCAACAACGTCTTTCATACTGCCCTTATCCACTAACCTCAATGCTAAATTTACCTAGCATTCATTAATAGAAGCAATATTGAAATTAAGCAGAAACCACTGTTCCTTTTCCTTTTCACATCCTTCTACTCTGTTAATAACTTTAAGTCAATACGAAAATTTTCCTGACCTTTTCTTTAGACAAGGCCTTGCTATACAACCAAAGATGACCTTGAAATCATGATTCTCCTGTTTCGGCCTCCCAGGTACTGGGGTTACAGGTATACACCCCTATGCCTGGCTTTTTAAAAAATATATTTAAAATTTTTATGTGTATGAATGCTTTGCCTGCATATATGTAAGGACACTACAAGCATACAGTGCTCTACAAGGGCAACCAGTGCTTTTAACCACTGAGTCATCTATCCAGGCCCAACCTGGCTTTTCCTGAAAATCTTTTTATGGTAATATTCTAACACATATAACATATACTACCTCTTCTAGAATCATCATTTAGTCTTAGTCTTATAAATGAGTATGTATATGTGCATGTAAATCACTTTCTCACACCCCAGTAATTTTGGTTGTTTGGACATGTTTTCTAGTAGATTTTACAAAAAGTAAAATCGTTCCTGGGTTCTTGCATACAATTTGTTGGAATTTTTATATAAATTTTCATATAAATCTTTTCTGTTCTTTTTTTAAAATTTTATTTATCATTCTTATTTTATATGTATGCTTGTACTGCCTTCATGTAGGTAAGTGCGCCCATGTCGTGCAATGCCCATGGAGGTCAGAAGAGGCTGTCGGATCCCCTGGAACTGGAGTTACGGGCAGTGACTAGCTGCCATGTGGGTGCTGGGATTCAAACCTGGGTCTTCTGCAAGAACAACCAGTGTTCTTAACCGCTGAGCCACCTCTCCAGCCCCTATTTTTCTTTTCTTAGAAAGGGATTTGGCTTTCCCAATTCAATTTCTGTTTGATCATAGTCTGCATTATTTTACTAAGGGTTTTTTTTTTTTGTCATTTTGAAATATTAGGTTAAGTTTTTCATACGCTCATGGACATTCTTTTCCAGGGGAATATTATTACATTGTTTTCTTTTATATGCAGTCACTTAGTTCTTTCTTGACACTCATGTGAAGAAAAGGATGAAACAGAACAGGAAAATTCTAGCTTCATCCCTTCTGTTTCAGTGTGAAGTATTTAAAAACGAGGCTGAGCAACTTCCAAGACAAGCCTCTTCTTCATTCTTCCCCATTTTCTATCAGATCACTTCCTCCCTTGGCCCGAGTATGCCTGTTTATTTCAGACTCCACTCTCAGCAGTTTCCTCCCCCATGTGATGCTCTGTCCTAGAAAAGGGATGGGAAATTAGCACAAGAAGTTCATTATATCCAGCACCATCCACTTTCTGTGGTTACCTTATATTCAAGTGTAAACCAGAACTAGTAAAACCTCTGCTCAGTTTTTGTTGCACTTCTCAAATAGGCCTAAGAGTTCCATGTTGAGTAGGGCCCTCCACTGAGAGGAGTATCTGCTGTTAATCTGTTTCCCACAGTTCCCTTTATCCTTCTTCTGCTTCATTCTACAGAACTGCTGGTTCTACATTCTTCTGTTGCTGTCTATAGTGTGGAACCACTTATTCTACTTCTGAAGTATGCAAGAATAATTTCAGTTTTCTTTAGATGCTGTCACTGAAATTTTGGTTTTGCTATCCTAATTGCTATAGGGGATCTTCAGGGCTTTTTTTGGGGGGGGGGGTCTCTTTGAGAGAAGAGTCTCCCTGTATCCCCAGCTGGCCTGAACTCACTATGTAGACCAGGCTGGCCTTGAAGATCCACCTGCCTCTGCTTCCTGAGTGCTAGGACTAAAAGCATGTGCCACCATGCCTGGCTAACTCCAGGGTTTTTTAAAAAACTGTCCTACTGCTACTGCCAACTTTTCCCTGATTTCTCAGTCACAAGTTCCCTTTCCTTCTCCACCTCAAATTCACATTATTCCGTATCAAACTCCCTGTTGTTTTCTTGATAGTAACTGTTTTTCATTTGTTTACTGCCTTTCCTCTTCCAGGTTCCCTGCATTCTTTAATGTTCCTTTACCACTATAATCCCTAATATGTAACACAGAGGCTTCCACAGTTATCATGGGATAATAGATATGAATGAGCAAATAAAAAGATAAACACGTAGACAGTATCTCTACAGATACTAATCTGTATCTGTAGAGAATGAAACTTTAAACTTCTCACATCTTCCAAAACAACCTTCTATCCATAGAAGATTATTATTATAGCCTGCATTGGGATTTACCTTATTTTTATTAAATCTATGAGAAAATTCATATACTCTTTATAGTTAGAAAATTTATTAGTTGCTTAAGTAAAAATATCTAATCTGTATATTTTATAAGATAATAGTAATAACATACTTTCTAACTTTTGTTAATTTAAAAAATATTTTATTATTTTTATTTTATGTGTATGAGTGTTATGCCTGCACATAGGTAAGTATACCGTGTCATGCAATGCCCACAGAGGACAGAAGAGGCTGTCAGATCCCCTGGAACTGGAGTTATGGACAGTTGTTAGCTGCCATGTGGGTGCTGGGATACGAACCCGGGTCTTCTGCAAGAACAGTCAGTGTTCTTAACTGCTGAGCCATTTCTCCAGCCCCTAATTTTTGTTATTTTATACTTACCAAAACAGAAAGTTTGCCAGGCATTCTGGACCAGGCCTATAATCCCAGCACCCAGGAGGATCAGGAGTTCAAGACCATTCTTGGTTATATAATGAGTTCAAGGCCAGCCTAGGCTATGAGACATATTATCTCAAATAAACAAACAACAACAAAAGAACAGAAAGTTGATTCTAATGTAACTAACTTTGTGCTTCTCATGCTTTCTCCTTTTGGATTTTTTCTTTTCTCTTTCTTTCTTGTGTTTTTTTCTTGATTTTTTGTAGGCTTTTTCACTTTTCTGCTTTTCATTCTCTTTTGATTCCTGATCTGGTTGAGTTTCTTCAAATCCTGCATCATCTATTTCACCATCTTCTAATTCACCATCTTCTCTGTAAAAAACAATGAAAAATTTAAATTTCTAATGTTAATTATAAAACAAATATTATAAAAATATTTTGAAAAGAAAAAAGGCATGTGCCAAGAATTTAAATTATATAGATGAGATTGGAAAACTTTCTTAAGAGGCCAGTGAGTAAATATTTTACTTTTGTAGATTACATATAGTTTCTGTTATAAATTCTTCCTTTAGAAAACTTTAAAATGTTAAGAATCATTCAAAATTTGCCAATACCTAATTTAAATTCAGATCATGGATTCTCCCAAAATGAATAAATGAATGCACTGTTATTCCAAAGTGTTCTGGATGGCTTTAGATGTCAACTTGATACGTCTGGGCAGAGGGAGCCTCAGTTGGGGAACTGCCTTCATTGGACTGGCCTGTGACCATCTCTGTGGAGAACTCTCTTGATTGTTGAGTGATATGGGTGCCACCCCTGAGCAGGTTGGTCTGTACTGTATAAGGCAGGCAGGCTGAGCATGGGCCAGGGGAGCAAGCCAGTAAGCAGCATTCCTCCATGGCCTGTGCTCCAGATCCTGCTTCCAGGGTCCTGCCCTGAGTTCCTACTCGGGCTCCCCCAGCAATGAAATGTGACCAGGGAGATAGATATCAGCTGAACAAACCCTTTCCTCTCCAAGTTGGTATTGGTCAGAGTCTTTTGTCACAGCAATGGAAAACAAACTAGAACAATGAGTATTACAGTAGTTACCAATGACTAAACTACTTTCAAGGGGGAAAAAGCTAAACTAAAATACTAAATACTCTAATTACGAGACTTTTTAAATTTTGTGATCTGTAAGCAGCTTTAGATAACTTTAAAATAAAAGCAATTCTGTAGAATTTCTTACCATCAAAGTAAAATTCAGTTAGTAAATTTTAATACACAGATAAATAAAACCCAAGCTGACAAAAGGAGCTATAAAATACATACAATTACACATCTAATTCCACTTTCCACACACTAGTAGATTTGCTATTGAGGGTTGAATCCTAGAAATTGATTTTTTTTTTTTTTGGTCTTTTTGAGACAGGGTCTCCCTGTAGCCCCAGCTGTCCTGGAACTCACTATGTAGACCAGGCTGGCCTTGAACTCAACAGAGATCCGCCTGTTGACTTTTATGTTACCACATTTTTATAGGTATAGAAGCCAAGCTTCTTCTATGTTTAAACTCAAACTAAATGAGAAACACTGAACTATGATGTATGCATTTTAAAAGTTGGAATTACTAAGAATGTTTGATGTATAAAATGAAAAATTGGTCATGTCACTCTCCGGTTAAAAATCTTCAATAACAATACTATAGCATAAAGGTGCATCAAATTTATCCACTGGGGATAGAGGAAGTGGTCTCAGTGAGACTATGAGTTGGTAATCATTGAAACTGTGGCTTGTGTAGTTAAGGATTCATGGTTCATTCTATTCTTCTTTGTGGGCTTAAAGTCTTCTTTAATAAAAGCACAACTTTTACTGTTCCCTTCTGACCTGAGGCTGATAGCAGATGTCCCAGGTATTACCTAAAGGCCCTTATAACCTAGTGCCCACTTAACCAGTTACTTTCAATAGCTTGACTTTCTAAGCCTTAAACATTGTCTTAAAAATTGCCCCACTCACCTAAATAACTTCCACCTGTCATTTTCAATATATTTAGGACACTGATTAGAGAGTATTTCTTCCAAGATGCTTCTCTTTACTACCCTTGTTTATATGTAAAGTTCCATCCTAAGTGTTTCCTAATAATTATTTCTCCTGTGATGGTACTGTTTGCATAGGTTCCAATCAATCACTTGTTTATTGCTTGGTGGGAATACAGTACATGACTGTCTCTCATAAATGTATTTTTAGCAACTAGTGTGATACCTACTGCTCACTGAATGAACATGTAACACCCATAACTCTTGCATTATAGAAGCAGAATAGGATACCATCTAATCTGTCACTGTTATTTGTCCCCACCTCTACTCTAAAACTGAAATGGTATATTTCCACTTAGATGGACTTAAATTTTTCCTATGATACAGGCTTGGCATTCTGGCTATTTAAAATTTTATTACTATATGTTTGTGTGCAGGATTGTGGTGTGGGTAGTATATGCAACACATTGTGTATGTAAAGGTCAGAGGACCACTTTGGAGTCAGTTCTCCCCTTCCACCTTTCATGAGTTCCACAGATCAAACTTGTCACCAGGCTTGCACAGTAAGCACCTTTACCTGCTCTTACATAAACTATGTAACCGTGAAATCTGGGCTACTGAAGCTTGTTATTAGACACTGCAAGTTTTCTCCTTTCTGCTCCCCCAGTCTACTTATGATTTGAGCATTCACATAACAGATATAAATTCATGGATTTCTGTTTGGTTATAAAAATGGGAGATAAGTGCACTCCTATCCTCAGGCCTCTTGGGGAGCACCGCTTCTGGTCCTAGCCTCGCCCTCACTTCTCTCTGCGCCCTCACTTCTCTCTGCGTCGCTGGACCTGCACCACCGGCTAACTCTACTAGCCTGCACTCCTATCCTCAGGCCTCTTGGGGTAAGTCTATAGCGCAGCCCTCCGCGCCTTGACTCCCAAGCCACATTCACCCTTCCATCTCCCCCGCTGTTCTCTACTCCTAGTTTGGGACCTGCACCATCCCTAGACTTGGGGCCCCAGACACCGGGGGAACCAATACTGCTTCCTGACCCTTCTCACCCAGACCAACAGTGCCTTTCTTGGGCCCCAGGGGCACCGCTTGGACCTGGCCCCGCCCTCACCTCCCTCTACTTCCCTGGTCCTGCAACACCTGGAGCATCTTGCTGGGGCTGTCAGCCTCTTTCTGGGGATCCAAGGCTTACCTTTCCTCTCCCTGATCCTTTGCATCCAGTACAACCCAGCTACTTAATCCACTCCCTGGGAAATCTTGGGGCTTCTTCCCCTCCCCATCTGCCTTTGCATCCCTGCGTGGCATGGCCACGGGCAGGATCTCAGGTCAGTCCAACACCCAAGTTCCTGAGGCCAAAATCATTCTTAGAAGATTCCAGACCTAAGGAGAAAGTCTGAAAACTTCTGACCCACATTGGAATTGGGCC
>NW_008344179.1:457773-483624 GCF_000622305.1 Nannospalax galili | reverse complement strand
TCCCTGTTCAGCATGGAAGAAGCCAGAGCAGTCTGTATTCCGATTCTCTATTGGCAATTTGTTTAACCTCTTCAGAGCATGGTGTGATAAGAATAGGAGGTAGGAACTGGGTAGGCAGTTAGGGTAAAAAGGACCCCAAAGAAAAGTCCAGTTTCTTGACTAAAAGTCAAAATATCTTTGGGCCCGTTAGCAACATACTCTGTTCTAAAGGCCAAAAGTGTCAAAAGTATTTGGGAGCTCTTATCTAACCCCTAAAAGGATTTTAGGGTTACCTCTTCAGGGGGGGAGTATGTTAGAGTAGCAAAAAGCCCCATTAGGAAGGAAGGAAGGGAGGAAGGGAGGGAGGAGGGGAGTTGTCATAAAAAAAAGTGATGGGGAGATATGGGAGGTGTTGGAGGGGAGGGAGTGGATGTGGATTTGATCAAAACACATATGCATGTATGAAATTCTTAATAAAGTTTTTTTTAAAGTTAAAAATAATAAATAAATTTTAAAAAATGGGAGATAAAGAGAAATAACATTAATTCACATACCTGTTAACTATTTCCAAGTGCTTTAAAAATTCACCTGTGGACACGTTTAAAAATGGACGACATCAGGCCAGGTGTGGTAGTTCACGCCTAAGCACTGGGGAGGCAGAGGCAGGCGGATCTCTGTGAGTTCAAGGCCAGCCTGGTCTACAGAGTGAGTTCCAGGCAGCTGGGGCTACAGGGAGACCCTGTCTCAAAAAGAGGAAAAGGATGAAGGAAGGGGGAGAGGGAGTGGGGGAGCAGGGGAGGGGGGAGGGGAGAGAAAAGGAAAGGGGTGGCATAATGAAAGAGGAGACTTCACAGGAGGAAAGCTGCATTCTAATTCCTCCTCTGTCATTAAAATAAAGCTTTCTTGACTGACCACCTAGTAATGTACCAGATACTAACCTAAGTTCTGTGATCTTGAGAAAACCAACAACTGAAAAGATAATTAGGAATGCTATGCATTCTTAGACTTCAAACCATGTCAATGCTGTATAAGAGATGGTTGTTAACTAAAGAGCTAGGGAGGAGGTGCATGACCATATGCAAATAGAGTCCTACAGGCTCCGGGGACCCTCCTCATTTGAACTCACAGCAATGGTGTCAGCATGCACAAGATCCATGCAAACTCAAGCAAACAAAAACCCAGCACAAAACTGTGGAAATGGACAGCAGGTCCCAATCTTAGTCAAAGAATGACTGGCAGCTGATTACTGCTGGGTGAGGAAGAGCTGATCTTCTTAAAGGGAAGGCCTCCAGATAGGCTGACTAGACCTCAGTGGGTAAACTTGTGCTGAGGGACATCTGGGGACACTAACTTGAAATGATAGGCCTTAACATAAATGACAGAATGCATGAGTTCCATTGGGGGGGGTCTATGGGAGGGGGTCAATGGGGAAGGGGGTATAAAGATAATTAAGATGTTCTATATGAAATACACAAAAATTCAATTAATTTTTTTTAAGTTTAAATGAAAATTTGAAGCTCCTAGGCTAATTATATATAGGTGACTTCTTATTAATAGAAAACATTAGCATGATAATGTTTTCAGCAAAGTGGCATGTTCATGTTCAAAATCTTGGTAAACAACTGTCCAGTCTTTAAGAGTTTATCTCTTAGGCAAATTCATAAGGGCAGAAAATACAGTAGGAGTTTCCAGGTAGATTAGAAGGGACAAGAGTGATTACCTATAGGTCTGGGGTTTATTTGTAGAGTGGTGAAAATGTTCAGAAATTAGATGGTGGTGGTGGTTGTACAAACATGAATACATTTAAAAATAAATACTTTTACTGAGTACAATATTGTATAACTGTATTAATTCAACTGTGAACCTAAAAATTTACAACCAATTTTGAAGGAGATACATCTTAGCTCTGGAAATTGTTATTGAATATGTCAATGCTGTTGTAATGAAAAAAAAGAAATAATTTTTTTTTAAAAAAAGAAAAATACTTTTAAAGGTTGAACTATACCTCAACAAAGATATTTTTAAATGGCTAAAATATTTTTATTGAAATGTCTAAGGGCTGGGAACAAAGAATTGTAGAGAACTTGCCTAGTATGTGCAAAGCTCTGGGTTCAATTTCCAGTACCACTAAAGGGGGAGGAGAGACTTAAATGTACAGGTTGGAGACAAGTGGAGAAAACCATAATAAACTATGGTATAAACTGAAGACTCTCAAATTGGTCAGTAGCCTCACTCTCCCTATATTCTGATTCTAAAGGAAATTACTCAGGAATTGGTAATGGTAATATATGCCAATAATTCCAGCCCTTAGCAGCTAGGGCAAGAGAATCAAAAATGTAAGGCCAGCCTAGGCTATATTGCTACATCTTGCTTCAAAAAAAGTTGTGAAGACAATTACTGACTAAATCCTTACAAACTGATGTCTTAAGACTTCAGTAGAGAATCCTAACATTCTCCATCCTGTTATTTTTGACTACTGAGATAAATTGACGTGAGCGAACCATTCAGTCTCACACTGGTAGTTTCTTTATGATTGTCTAAAGGTTCTTGTTACAAGCTACAGATCAGAAAGTGAGTCTTCTGGAAGAAACACAAAAGATTTAATAAGACTATGTATGCACTCCTAATGGATATTATGAACATTACTCATGAATATAAACTTTCTGGGAAAAGTTGGTATTAACACCACAAAAGACTTTTTTTGTGTGTTCTTTTTGAGACAGGGTCTCCCTGTGGCCCCGGCTGCCTGGAACTCGCTCTGTAGACCAGGCTGACCTTGAACTCACAGAGATCCACCTGCCTCTGCCTCCCAAGTGCTGGGACTAAAGGCATGCGCCACCACACCCGGCCAAAACAGATTTTTTTTTAGAGCCAGTCTCTGCCAGAATTGCCTCACAGTCCAGGAGCAGAAAACAGAAACAGACTGCTTGCTCCAAAACCAGTAAAGGTCAATTTTCAAAACACCTGAAACTAATACTTATTAACATTCTCCTTCCATGCTGTGCTGATTCACTGTCTTTTCTCCGTGAATGACAAGGTAGGGAACTGCTCCACGCGGTCTTAAGACCCTGCATGTCTACACAGGCCACATAGGTGGGGCTGAACTGCAAGCCAACCTAACCCTCAGCTGCATGCCCTGAGATCCTCTAGGATAGAGTGACAGGGAGTCCCTGGAAGTGGTGCCAGAAGGCTATTTCCCACATACCTATTTTGTGAGAGGCTGCTGTGGGCAGTGTCTCATGCACCTTCCCAGTTCCCAATGAGGTCTGATTTTGTACCTTCCCTCCTCCTTAGGATACAGCTTCAGGTTAAAGAAAAACTCCTTAGCACAGTATGGAAACTGTTTCAGCTACAAAATGCTTCTGTGCATGTTTATCATCTGACCCCTTTGGTTTTAGTGTTATCCTGTGAGACACGGTGTATGAGTAGCTGGTACTCTGCTGCAGTCCGTGTCACAAACCATTTGAGTTCTACTGACTGACTCTGTTAGCATGCTGGATAGATTACTTGTGTTTGGGCCTAGGCTTTTTTCACACCTCTTCTCATCGATCGTCTTAACCTAGACAGCATATGTACAGTTCTCTTGATTAAGCCTTGGACAAACTCCCTGCCATACACACCTAAACCAGTTATTTCCACTCATGCAGAACTACTGGCTGGTCATACTGAGACCATGCAAGAGCGACCTGACATATTTTGGAATTTTACATTCTGGATGGTTCCTCTTCTTTTAGATTTTTTAAATTATATGTGTATTGGGGGGAGTGCATGTGTAAGTGTGGTACCCATAGAGTCCAGAAGAGGGTTTTGGATCCCCTGGAGCTGGAGTTAAGAGGTGGTTGTAAGCTGCTCAACATGGGTACTAGGAACTGAACTCAGGTCCTCTGCAGGAGTACCACATGCTCTTACCCACTGAGCCGTTTCTCCAAACCTCAATTACTTAAAAAAAAGTTTGTGTGTACATCTGTGTGTGTACACACATGTACACTCATGCACATGTATGCAAGTGTGCCAGTGTGCTGCCACAGTGTGTGCATGGAGCTTAAAGTACAATTTTTGGGGGTCCATTCTCTCCTTCCACCATGGGAATCACAGGTATCAGATTGTTTTTTTTTTTTCCAAATTACCAGACATAAAATCTGTTGCATACCTACAATCTTCAAAATGTCCACCCTTATCCTTATCTAATATGTCCTTACACTTTCTCAAATTCATTTAGCTTGCAAAAACTCCCTTCATTTTTTAAACCATCTATGCCTATGGCAATTTTTACTTTACTTTTTGTTTTACTCCTCAAGCCTATCTCAGAATCTGTCAAGGTCTCAATCAATCCAAATAAAGATTCCTTCATGAGTGAAACATAGTACAAACGCATGGGCAACATAATAAAATCTCACTGACCTAACATCCTCCATAGTCCTATTGCAATTTCCATTTAACTCAATGTTAAAGTGTCCCACATATAAGTGGTAATTCCTTTATTGTTTTACAGACAATACATACATTTACTCATATCTGTCTCATCAAAATCTAACTTGCCCAATAACTGTTCCATAAAAATACTGTTAACAATGCAATAAGACCATTTTAAGTATTTCCTTCTCAACTCTTTCAGGAGACCCAATTTTCTTTTTCTGAGAGTACCTGAAAGGATATTCTCCTTGGATTGGGGGTCATGTGACTTGGATATCAAAACTTTAACACTGACTGAAAATGTAAATAAAACTATGCAGCCCTAGAGCTACAATAAGCAAATCTGAAATTATTCATCTAAGTGCTTATGGAAAACAGTGGAGGCCTAGATTTGGTGACAGCCAAAAAAGAAGTATGAAATGGGTGTAATACTTTCTGCTGTGTGTGCAGTTAGGCCACAGGAAAGGTTAACCACTCTATAGCTAAACCAACAACAACAAAAAAGACAACTTGGCAATCAAAAGCAGATTCAGAATTCTAAGATCTGACTGGCGCTCACACGGGAGAAATCTTCCTTTGCTCATCAATCTAAAGTGCCATCTGATGTTTCCATATAGCAACAGTCATGGTTATTTTTTAATATTTTACTATTTGTGTGTGTGTGTGCAGCAAGCGCTCTTAATTGCTGAGCCATCACTCCAAACACCAGTCATAAGTAATTTGTCTTAGTTTTCTACTGTGGTACAAAATTTATTTTGCAATAAAAGGAAAACAAAAAGACTGATATCCAGTCAGGTTTTTAAAAGCAAGGCCTTCAGTCAGAATACCTACACAGGTCATAAATCACACAGCAGTAAGAGTGTAACTTTCTGCTCTGTAAGACTGGAGGAGGATTAAGAGCAGGTGACTGAGAACCACGTTTTCAGCGTGTGTACCTCAGGTCTCCTTGTTAAATAAAGTCTGTGATCTTGCACTAGAAGCAGAAAAAAATCAAAAGGAACAATTTTGTAGTCTCTAGAATGAATCTACTTGAAGTTCAATACCTAGAATCCTTTCCAATATGTAATAAACTTTATTTTTCTCTTTATTTCTAACCTCAGTGTAGACACACTGAGTTTGTTTCAGGAGAAAGCAAATTTCTTTTTTAAAGCTCTAGTGCCACTTATATTATTGCTAGAAAGGTACTTATGGAATCTTACTGAACAACCATAAAGTATGCAAATTAATTGTAGCTAAAATTCCTAAGTTTAAGATGAGGTTAAAACAAGGGTACTTTACATTGAGGCTAAATCTGAGGTTCATTATTTGGGTCTGGGAATACAGACCTGTAATCCCCGTTAACTTGGGAGGCTGGGCAGAAGGACTGCAAATTCAGCGCCTGCCTAACTAGAGAGTTCAATGACAGCACAGTCAACATAGCAAAACTCTATCTTAAAAAATTTTAAGGGGCTGGAGATGGGGTCTCAGAGGTGGATCACTTAGGTTCAGTCTCCAGTACTACAAAAAAAGATATTACTTTGCAGAGTATGTGAGAAAATTCCAATTTTGAGCTGCAAATTCAGCTCTTGAGCTTCAGAAAACAAGGATCAGATGAAGTCAACAACACTTCTAAGACAAAAAGAGATGAGCTGCTCAAGAGATGCACTCTCTTCCAAACCCTCACGGATATCAACTGAGATAAGGGACAGTACTCAGTATAGTGGGCACTGTCTTCAAGAGTACCCATAAAAACCAGAGACTGGTCCCTAGCTAGCAGTAGTCTGACCCAGTGACAGCTTCAATAGTGCCCTGGAGCCCACAGTCAGGATGAGTGATAAGCCAGAATTGTCAGAAGTGGAGATGCTGACAAATCAAAATTGAAGAAAATGAATAATACTGAGGGGAAAAAATATTCTTCCATCAAAGGAAACTACCCAGTAGGAGAAAGTGTATTCAAACACCATAAAATGAGGTTCTCCTCCCAAGAGCAAACTTCAGTGTTGCCTGAGTCTTAGGTTTTGGCTTGTTTTTATAAACCAATGTGTTTGTAGAGATTTGGGGCCCTCATCTGTACTGTCTGGCAGATGTCAGCAGTTGCCAATGTTCCTTAAATTTGTTTTTAAACTTCTCATTGGTATGTAAAGCCCACTGTTAATCTCACCACTGTTCACCTTGGTGCATGTAGTCCTTTCACCTGCTGCAAAGCAAGCCACATGTAGCCTATGTGTGCCTCAACTGTCATCATCTTTAGGAAGTTGCATGCTTTTTCAGCTCATTTATTTTCCATTTTAATGCAGAATTAAATTAAATATAATCACACACACACACACACACACGAGCATCCATAAAAACCAATCTGACACTTTATCACTTATAGTGTCATTGCCCAATTTGAGCCAAGGGCAAGCGATCAAAATTCAATTAAGAAAAAGCAATTACACTAAGAAACAAAGTAAGATTGTCTAGGTACACAACTGTCTAGTGTTCTGACTTAATCCAGGGACAAAAATCTATAATATCTGAAGCAGTAATTCTTAAAAATTGCATTTACAGGAGGTTGGAGAGATGGCTCAGTGGTTAAGAGCACTGGCTGCTCTTGCAGGGGCCCTGAGTTCGATTCCCAGCACCCACACAGCAGCTATCAACCATCCATACCTTCAGTTCTAGGATCTAACATCCTCTTCTGGCCTTCACTGGCATTGCACATGCAAGAGCACTTACATACATGCAGGCAAAACACTCATACATATAAATTAAATAAACATTTTAGAAGAATTCTCTCTCCAGCTTAAATAAAAAAAGCCATTTGTTCATTTAACATGTATTTATTTAGCACCTTCTCAGTAGGAACACAATGGTAAATGAGATGCCATTTCTTCCCTCATGAACTTTGGAGGAAGGTTTTGTGTGCGTGTGCATGCGTGTACGTGCACACATGTCCAAGTGGAGGCCAAAAGCTGACGTCAACTGTTTTCCTCCATCACTCTCCACCTTAACTATTGAGGCAGTATGTCACCCAAACCTGAACCTGCTGGCTTCAACTAGGCTAGCTAACCATCTTGCTCTGTGGATTCTGTCTCCACCTCCCAAGTACTATGATTACTGATCCGCCAAGCATTTTCTTGGGGTGCTGGGGATTCCAACTCTCATCCTCATGCTTGCATGGCAAATGCTTTACCTACTATCTCCCCAGCTCTCCTCATGAAATTTTTAGTCTAATGATGGGAAAGGCAGCAATCAAAAAATAACACAAATAAAGAAAAGCATACCAGTATATGGAAAAGGTAAAGTGTTATAAGAGCACGTAGCAAGGAGAAAGGCATTAGTCAGGACCGTCTAGACCGCATTCTGGGGAGTTGGCCTGAGAGATGGGCATGGTAAAAGACCTCTGCATTCATGAGATGAGAAAACATTCTATGTAGAAGAGAGCACAACACATGAACGGAACTGAAACAAGCCCAATGTCAGTGGATCACAAATCATACCAATTCTTCAAGTTCTTAGTATTTGTCAGGAAACAGTGGCCTCTTAAGGCAGACTACCTGGCGTAATAAAAGGATTGGGTTAGAAGATACAACATTTTCTTTTTATCTTTTTATTCATTTTGGGGTTTTTTATTATTTTTAATTTTCAGGCAGGATCTTGCTACGTAACACAGGCTGGCCTCAAACTCAGTGATCTTCCTGCTTCAGCCTCCTCAGTGCTGGGCTTGTAGGTGCACCATCGTGCCTGTTGAGTTTTTTTAACAGTTTTTGTAAAGAACATTAGTCTAAATGTTTTATTGTACTGATTTTTCATTTTCAAACTACACTTCCACCTATTTACTGTATGGGGAGGGGCATGTGCAGATACCATGGTGTATATTTGGAAGTCAGAGGACAACTTGTGGGAGTGAGTTCTCACCTTCCACCATGTGGGTCCCAAGAATCAAATCAGGTTGTTAGGCTTGGTGGAAAGCATCTTTACCTGCTGAGCCATCTTGCCAGTCCCAGATTTTCAAAAAAGAAGTAAAAGACCAAATCATACGAGACTAGAAATTGTATCCCCTATTTCACTGTTTTCAGCACTACAGCCAATACCTGACAAAAAGCAGCTAGTGGCAGGTTTACCGTGGCTCAGGGTTCAGAGGAATGTAGTCCATCATGGTGTCAACGGACAGGGCAGGAGCAGCTTAGCCTGTGGTGCCAACCAGGAAGCAGAGAAACAGGAATGCCAGTGCTTGTCTGAATTTTCTGTCTTCTCTTTTATTCACCTGAGCCCCAAGCATATGAGATGGCACTATCCATACTTGGGGTGGGTCTTTCTTCCTCAGTTAAACTTCTCTGGAAGAAACATTAAAGACAAACCAGAGATGTGTCTCCTAGGTGATTCTAAATCCATATAAACTGACAGTGAGGATTAGCCATCACACCCCATTTCATCACAGGGTCCCAGACAAGCTGATAAAAAGTGCTCCGGTGTAGGTAAGAGCCCCCTAGGTGAAAGCCTCCACACCAATGTCAGAAGAGACAAAGACAAAAATGCCCAAAGACATGAAAACAGCTGCTATTCCTAAGGCTCGGAGGTCAATTAAAACAAAAAAGAACTAAGCACAAATGTCCAAAAACAAGACTGGACATAGTAAAGCAGGTGCCTACCAATAGTGATTTCCACCTGAAGGTAAAGAGAACCCAAACTAAAATCAACAAAAAAGCATGCCTTCTTTAATGAGAATCCAGGGTTCTTACAAAGTAGTATCACCTGTACCTAGAAATTAAGATAGGGATATTTAAAAGGGCTCAACTTTAAAGTTAGGCATCATGCTAAAACTGTTACTTAAAAGGACATCATAGTAGAGGAGATGATTAAAAATCTCTAAGAGAAATGTGTCTTCAAATTCTGCTTCCTAATCATATGCTACATAACTGAACTTAAACAAATTGCCCTCACATCTAGTTTTCTCTATAAAATGGGATCAATTGTTTTACCATCACAGATTTACTTAAAGATGAAGATAATCACCTAGCACTTTCCTTTCCCCAGGTAATTTGCCTGAAATTGACATATCTGAATACAATGTGTATGTTAGATCACAGGTATTTTCACAGTAAGAAATTGGGAAAAGTTGGGGCTGAGGAGATGGCTCAGCAGTTAAGAACACTGTTCTTGCAGAAGACCCAGGTTCAAATCCCAGCACCCACATGGCAGCTAACAACTGTCCATATCTCCAGTTCCAGGGGATTCGATAGCCTCTTCTGTCCTCCACAGACACTGCACAACACTGGTGCACTTACCTACATGCAGGCATAACACTCATAAACATAAAATAAAAATAATAAATAAAAAATATTTAAAAAAGAAAAGAAATTGGGAAAAGTTACAAAACTAAGCAGCAAGGATTCTAAGAAACTTCCTTATTTTCTTTCAAACAATAATAATAAAAAGCTTTCTCCAACAGGGAAAAGCAGAAACAAAGGAGGGACAGACCAAGTTCAAGTCTGTCACTAAAGATATTTCCACTTTACCCTATGCAACCTTAGCAGTAGCCTATCTTCTGACAGTCTCCCCAGAGCAACAATAAAACAGCACCACATGTTCACAGGAACTGTGACAAGAGATGTTTACAAAGATCCAAACTAAAAAAAGGTAAACCAGCTGGGCGTGGTGGTGCATGCCTGTAGTCCCAGCATTAGGGAAGCAGAGGCAGGCGGATCTCTGTGAGTTCAAGGCCAGCATGGTCTACATAGTGAGTACCAGGACAGCTGGGGCTACAGGGAGACCCTGCTTCAAAAAAAAAAAAAAAAAAAAAAAGGTAAACAGCAACTGTCTAGTAAAATGGAAAGACAAGGCACACAATTTACAGTTCTTTCAATAACGTTTCAAATAGATTGGCTTTTGGATAACAAAGTGTTAATGCCCAATTTCCTGACTCCAATTTCATTTTCCAGGTTAAGAAAGTAAAGGAAAGAAGAAACATTAAAGACAAACCAGAGATGTGTTGTTATGCTAGGAAACTGAGACGTTTTGAGGATTTTGTGTGTGAGCATGTGTGTGTGTGGATGGACATGTGCATGTGTGCATGAGTGGAGGCTGGAGGGCCACCTCAGGTGTTATTCCTCAGGTGCCAGCCACCTTTTTTGTGAGAGAGGGTCTTTCACTGGTCTAGAACTCACCAAATAGGCTAGCTAGCCAGCGAGCTCCAGGGAGCCAGGTGTCTCTGTATCTCCAGCACAAGATTACAAACATGTGCTACCACATCCAGCATTTCTTTTCACATGGGATCTGGACATCAAACTCAGGTCCTCAAGCATTTACTATGTAGCCATAGCTGGCCTAGATCTTGCTATGTCCTATGTTGAGAGACCAGGCCTTGAACTCACAGCAATCCTCTGGCCTCATCCAGGTGCTGGGATTACAGGTGTGTGCCACCATACTCAGAAGTAATTTTTAAATACATACTTAAGTTTCTATTTCTGGCATCATGAAGAAAAATAACATTCTTCAAATATCCTTTATGCTATAGAGATGGTATTATGTAAAAAAAAAACTAATGTGAAATACCTTACCACATTTTTAATACTTAAAATATTTTTATTTAATTTTTGTTTTATATATTATTTCATCAAATAGCTAATTAAAATAGATCTGGTTCATTTTTATTCTTTTTCAATTTACCTTCTTGATTTAGCTCTCTGCTACAGACTGGAGAAGCTGGAAACTCACAAAAACAAATAGCAAATAATATTCCCATACAATCTGAATGTCAGCATATAATCTGTCATGACACTAAATTAAAAAGTTTGTGCTATCCACATTTGCATACAGTAATTCTACAGAAATCTTCGTTGGATGGATCTACAATGAACCAGGGTGAGCTGTCTGTCACCTAGTAATATTCCAAAAGGCATTTGTTCTGTAAGTATCTAATATCCCAATCTACCATCTAATGCTAGATTAACTATAAATTTGCAGTATTGAGACTACAGAATTTGAAGGTGTGATGGGAACTGAGGTATTTGTTGGGAGGAGTTAAGGAAATGCTCTAAAGTTACACTTTGGCCCAAGTTTTCAGCTAAAGTTACTTCTAAGTTTGCTTTGGTCAAGTCATTTATGAAACTTTTGGCTGTCACAAGATCAGAATGCCTGATTATCTGGTTACTATTTTGTCTAATCAGTATAATGAGGCAAATATATATATATATATGTATATATGTATAAACAGGGCATTTAGACTTACTATTAATGTGAATATTCCAAGTTAAGGAGGTTTTTAGGTTTAACTTGGAATGAAAATCTATTTGTGCCTTATTTATTGACACTTTATCAACTAGCTGAAGTATGAATGTATGTTAATGCATAAGGAAAATGTTACAATTACTGATCATGAAAGCTACTTTATGTAAAAATGAATTTAACCAATAGCTAATGATTTTGTGAAGAATATTACATCTTTTTTGAGCTGATAAATTACAAAAACTTTAATAAAACACAAAGAACACAGACTGTCATAATTCTAACTTGTTGTTTAGAATATTGGTTTTCTTGACATTAAATGAATTCTATACACTACAACTTTTAGAATCTTATTCCATCAATCCTCCATAAAAAAAGTGGGATTTTTTAGATTTATGTCTATGAATGTTTTGCCTGCATGAATATATGTGCACCACCCACAAGCAGTGCCCAGGAGTCCAGAAGAGAGTGTCAGATCCCCTGGAACTGGAGTTACAAACAGTTGTGGGTCATCATGTGGATGTTAGGAACTGAACCTATGTCTTCTGCAAAAGTAGCAAGTGCTCTTAAATGCCGAGTTCTCTGTCCAGCCCAAGGAAAAAAAAATCTTATCTGGGAAATCTTCATATCCTTCGTGGACAAATTAAAAGTATTAACTTTGCCACTTCAAAACTTCATGAGGAAAACCTCTAAAGTTATGTATACACAATCATTTTTTGTCCCATAAATGGGAGGAATACACACACATATTCCATACACATACATATATATTCCAAGAAACAAATTCTTACAACTTTCTGATATCCTACTACCTCAGGTGAAAGTGACCCTACTATGTGCAACCACAGGGACAATCTAGTAATGGGCAGTGCTAAAAAATTACCGTTACTTCACTGTAATGTCGTATTTGTAAAATGAGACCATGGAAATTTCTCACAAGAACCTTGGGTATTACAATTTCTGTTTCTTTCACATATGCTAGATATGTATATTGTGATGGTGACACCAGCTCTGGCTTCATCTTTGTTCACATATTGTTTTTCACACTTAGCCATTTGGCATTCAGGAAACAATAAAGAGATACTTAGTACAATATATGTACAGTCAATATACATGGGTATTTCTTATGTCAATGGATCATTTACTTCCACTTTGATTTGCTCATTCAAAATAAAAATTTAAAATAGAATTATAGGCATGGTGGTGCACACCATTAGTCCCAGCACTCGGGAAGCAGAGGCCAGTGGAGCTCTGTGAGATGTAGGCCAGTCTGGTCTACATAGTGAGTTCCAGGGCAGACAGGCTACAGTGAAACCCAGTCTCAATAAACAAAACAAAAAGATAGAATTATCAATTTGAAGGATGAAGCAATCAGATAATAGCTTCCATTATGAGTCTAACAACAAAGGTTATAAAGAACTCAACCCCACACACAAGTGCTCTAAAATATTTTATTGTCAACTGCCTATAATAAAAACGTAAGCAAAAAAAGTATAGTTTTACTCTGCACATTTTCAATGAATTCCCTTAAGAGGCTGAAACTTATACACAATAGAATTCGTATTTTCTGTAGCTAAAAATGTGCAGCCTGGTTAGCAGTATTCAATTGATTTTACTTTCCTTAAAATATAAAGTAGAGGGGTTGGGATTTAGCTCAGTGGTAGACTCGGCCCTGGGTTCAGTCCTCAGCTCAAAAAAAAAAAAAATATATATATATATATATATGTATACATAAACTCAATCTTTATATTTAAAATTTAGAAAAGGGTGTATTTTAGGATTTAGACAAAGGTATCATAAAGGATGAATTTATAAATAAGACATAATTACGTATAATTCAGGAATATCCATATTCTCCAAACTTTTCTAAGACTCCAATATCCCCACCTAGTACTCAATATCAGAGGATCTTTTTTCTTTTTTCTTTTGCTCTTTTTGACACAGGGTCTCCCTGTAGTCCCCGCTGGCCTGGAACTCATGAAGATCCACCTGCTAAAGGCATGCACCACCACACCCAGCTCAGAATATCATTTTAAAGCAATGCGGCAGGTGCTGAAGTACTGAAACTGAGTGCTACAGACAGGTCATGGTTCTCCCTTCAGACAAGCAATTTACCCTCAATGTCTGTTCCTAAACTATGAAATCACGATACTAATACTTGCTGTAGCCACACATTAACAAATGAAAGTATTAAACTGTGATATATGTAACATACTGAGAACATGAGAGCTCCAAACCTAGGTTCTTTGCCTCTGTGTCAACTTTGTGAAAAAACTGTGATTGCGTTTTATGTCACTGGATGGTATACTCTGAATAATTAGGACTCTTTTTAAAAGCTACTTGGGCCAGAATAACACAAACCTTCCTCCCATTTTCCCTAGTAGTTCTACACTGCATATTTACACTTTGATCATCCCGAACTACTGTGCCACTTCGTTTTCCTGGGGTTTCTGTATATGCATGTATCTACTTGACAAACTCCAGTGAAGTCTCCTGGCAAGATTTCAATTCATTTGGGAGGCTGGGAGAGGTTGTTAAGCCACTAACTACAATTTTAACTAGATGGAGTTTTGTTCTTGTTTTACAAGAGGAAAGGGAGGAGAAAGGGGAGGAGAACAGAAGTTGTTCATAATGAGGAAAGCGTAACCTCCAAACCAATGGAACTATTGTCCATACCCTAATCAAGTTAAAAAAAAAAAACAAAAAAAAAAACTCTTTGAGGCCTACAAGCTTTTATATTGAGTTTATATTAAAATGATCTTTTCCTCCAATACAGTCCCTGAACATTTTTTACAATTATAGAGTATTTCAGAAAATTCAACAATAGCTGTTGGGTTATATTTACGTGTCTGAGGTATGAACTCAGCATTTAGCCTTCAGATTTCACTTTTTCCAGAATGCATAAAATACTTTGATTTTCAAAGTGTTTGTGGGGCTGGGAGTGCAGCTCACTGTTAGGGGTCTTGCCTTGCATGCATGAGGTAATAGGTTTAATATCAAGCATTACACACAAAAGTTATTGTTTAAATTAGGTCAGCATCTCACTGAAGCATAATGCTACACTGGTGGTGCTGTGCCTGAAAGAAGTGAATAGAAGGGAATTGAGTGAAAACAGAAAAGAACTGTACCCCTCTCCCTCTGACTTCCCCCAACTTCTTCCTCTCTGTTTATTTTTCTCTCAAGACTTTTAGAAATTGGGCTTGAGACTTGTGCAGAAGTACTCTAGCATTCTACATATCTACAAGTTTATTTATAGGTATTATTATGTTTAAAACACTTTATAAAAACATAAATTTTGCTCCAAGCATTAAAATATTAAAGTAGGGGCTGGAGAGATGGCTCAGTAGTTAAGAGCACTGGCTGCTTTTGCGGAGGACTGGAGTTCAGTTCTCAGCACCTACATGCAACCACCTGTAACTCCAGTTCCAGGGGAATTTGACACCCCTCTTCTGACCTCCACAGACATTGCATGACATGGGTACACTTACATAAATTTAGGCAATACACTCATACACATGAAATAAAATTTGAAAGTACACCAATTGGATAGTTTTCCTTCTTTGTTTTGGGGTTTGTTTTTTAGAACCAGGCTCTCACTATGTAGCCCAGGTTGGCCTTTAACTCATGGCAATATCCCAGCCTCACTCTCCAGAGTGCTGAGATTTGCAGGCGTATACCAACACTCTTGACTCTCAAATGTGTATTTTCAAAAAGTATTCATATGGCAAACAGCTCTTCTACAAAGCAGTCACTATATAACACATGTCCAAGAACATAATTTTTAAAGGAGAAAAAGTTACGTATTCTATGAATTCCATTTATATTAGATCATCTTTCTCTTGTAATTATAAAATCAGCTACAAGATTTCACTTTTTCCGGAATGCATAAAATACTTTAATATTCAAGTGATAGAAAAAAATATCTTTGTGAAAATGCCTAGTTCTATGCCAAATTTCAGACTCTTCTCCACCTAGTTCACATAAACTTGGATTACAGTATAAAATACCTATAATGTAGAAGCAGAAAATATTTGAGAAAACCACAATTAGTTCATTTTCTCCCAAATTTTAGAATCAACTAGAAATCTATTAATAATACAGATAGCTACAAACCTACCCTAGAGATTTTTATTCAAATTGTTCTGGGTAGCACAAAAATCTTTATTTTGGATCAAAGTAGGTCTGATGATGAGTTAAGATTGAGAAACACTTACCTAATGAGTCTCAATTTAGCACATATTAGAATTACCTGAGGAGCATCTTAAAAAACTCAGGCTGGGCCCACATCAATGGAAATACTACTTTAAAAAAAAAAAAAAAAAAAAAAAAAAACCGCCCTACAAGGTAATCTGAGAAACACTGATTTGATGGAATTTGAAAATCTTAGAGAAGTTTGTTACAAGCTAAGAAATTGGCTGTTCAAGTTCACAAAGCTAAATGGCTGCAAGGCTACAGCAAAAACCGTTTGGACTCCTTGTTTTCTTGGGTTTGTTTTGTTTTTTGAGAGCTCTCAGGCTGGCCTTGAATGGTAATCCTCTTTGGCCTCCAGAGTGCTGGGATTACAGGTGTGAACTACCACACCCAACTAGTTCAGTTTCTTGATATAATTCTTTTCATGTGAGTTGACCAAAAAATAAAGTGAAGAAAATAATCTTTTTGATGAAATAACACCACTTGACAACTGGGTAAGCTAAAATTAAGCTAACTAGAAATATTTTCTGTATCCCAAAACAAAAAAAAAAAATGCTAATTATTACTTCCTACTACTAAACTGTTACTATACCCTACAAGTTAGTTTCATTTTAACTTTTAAATTAGTATTTTAAAACTTCAAATTCTACTTTAAAAAAAACAAAAAACAAAAACAGGGTCTCGCTGTATAGTCCACCTTTGAATGCTGGGATTACAGGTCTACACTGCCACATCAGGCCTCAAATTCTTTTAAAAGTCTACTATCAAGCAGGGAGTGGTGTGCCTTTAATCCTAGCACTTGGGAGGCAGAAGCAAGTGGATCTCTGTGAGTTCAAGGCCAGCTTGGTCTATATACCAAGTTTCAGGCCAGTTGGGTCAAAAAGACCAAAAAAATAAATAAAAATAATTTTTTAAAGTCTAGTATCAGCAGGGGATGGTGGTACTCACCGTTAATCCCAGCACTCAGGAGGCAGACACAGGCAGATCTCTGAGGCCAGCCTGGTCTAGAAAGTGAAACACTATCTCAAACAAGTCTGATACCACAGTTCCTTGACTACTAAATTTGAGGACATCATTTTTTCACTACGTAGAATATGTAATTCTACATGTTCTGCCTTTAACAAATGAGATTTCTTTTCATATTATAGTTTTGCTAATGCAGTCTAAAATCCACTATCATTGGTTTATCAACAGACTCTTCAACATTTATCAGTTCTAAGAACTGTCCTTTTAATAATTTTAAAAAAAGATACACTGGACTGTGGATGAGTGCTTGCCTAGTACCCAAGAGGCCCTAGGTCCAATCTCCAGCACCTCACAAAGATGGTATTTTTTAAAAAATAACGAAAACCGTGTCAATTACAAGCTTATGAATCTATAATTTTAAGAGTGCATTTGACTATCTAAACATAGCTACAATGTTTGATTGCTGAATTTTTATTAATTATTGAAGTTGTTTTAGACTTTTATCCTTTTGAAGTTTCCATGTATTTCGGTATTTCAAATGTCAATGATGTAATTCTCTTGCTTCTGGATTTAGTAATGAAGAGTGTTGCCAATACTTTATGAAAAGCAGATCACATTCCACTGGTAAACACTTCAGCAATTCTTAAATCTTATGGTCTACACTAGAATACAATGTATTCTTTTGACTATTATGCACAAAGCCTTGATTGTGAGGATCTAATTTTCAAGTTAATGTTCTAAGTAGGAATCTGATGCAAGGTATTCTGCTCCAGGGTTATAAGTTTCCTTCGACCCTCCACCTTTAAAAAAGTGATTTAAGACATGAATGTAAATTTGAAATCTAGCCACAACTCAAGTATGCTGGGGTATACTTTGAAAATGCCACGAAACCGTGGAATGGAACCAAGAACATGCCTCCTGAGGCATAGCCAGATTAAAATGGAAAAATTCAAACTGTAAGTGATCAAGGCAATTCACTACCAGTCAAATCTGCAGTCTATTCCGTGTTAACTAACCTATTGCACTGAAGTCCTTTCACATTCTAGGGGGCAGGACTGAGGCTGACACAGGGCCTGGGGGCTGGCTGGGTTTTTTTTGCCCCCCTAAAAACTAAACATGTTTATTTTCAGAGATGGACTCGACTAGTCAAAACATCCGACCCGTCAGCGTTCAACTGGGCCGCCCACACGGGTTGCGGGCCGCCGCCCAGCCGCCGGGCCGCAGAGGGGGTTGCACGTGCCTGGCGGGGGCGGGGCGGCGAGGGGCGACCCCGGCTCGGAGCTGTGCGGCCCGGCAGCGCGGGAGCCACACACCGACGTCGAGTCATGCAGGAGGCGCGCGGCCCCGGCCCGCTCCCGCCGCCCGCCCCTCCTCTCCTCCGACAGACAGACAGACAAGGGTTCCCGACCTGTCGTGCCCTGCATGTTCAGAGTCTGTCATGTTTGGTCAAGAACGGGGCGGGGTGGAGGGCAGGTCTGCAGGCCGGCGGCGGCGGGGCGCGAGGGGACCCCTGCGCCGCCTGCGGGCACCTGCTCCCGGCCGCCGCCGACGGTGACGACGTGGTAAAAACTCACGGTTACTAGTGAGCGACACACACAGACTTTCCAGTCTATTAACAAGCACGCCAGAGATGCGGCTCTGACGGCACACACCGCGCACGGCTCGCGCTGCCGCTCTAGTCTCTATTCGCCGTCGGAGGCTGAGGCGTGGGAGCGAGCGGGCGGCGCCGAGTAGCGACGCGGGGGTTTGCACAGTGGCCGTAACGGCGATGGCTCCTCACCAACATGGCGACACCCGAGCCAGAGAGCGCGAGAAGATGGCGCCTGCCGCAACACCCAGCCCGGGACTAAAGCCCGGCGAGATTCCTCCGCGAGCCGCGGCCCTCGCCCAGCCCGCCGGACCTGAGCGTGCCAGCCATTGGTGGAGGCTGTCCGTCAATCATCTCCAGGGGCGGGCTTCTACGGGGCTCCGGGAGGCGGCGGAGGCGGCTGCCTGGTAGCAGGACAGGGTGGTACCGATTCGGGAGGGGCCGGTGTGGGGTAGTGTTCCTGCGAGCCCCCGCCGTCCAGCGACTCAGGAGGCTCCCCGCAAACCTTAGCTGCGAGATTTACTAAGGAGCATGGCTGCGAGTCCTTGTGAAAAAAAAAGAAAAGAAAACCTCTGTTGAAGCTGTTCGGGAGTGTACTCTGCCCGCAGAGTTGCGTCATTATCTTTGTAATGTTCAGTGCGTGTTCCCACTGGGAAAACTCGTTGGCATGCGACTTTTCCTGTTAATACTAAATCCATCCAGTCATTTTTGAATGAAATTAAAATACCTGTTGAGGTCATTATAAATATTTGTTGAGGGCTGGAGAGATGGTTCAGGGGTTAAGACTTCTTGCCTAGAACCGGGGTTTGGTTGCCAGTACCCACATAACCATCCCTAACTCCAGTTTCAGGGGTTCTGATGCCCTTTTTTGACCTCTGCATTACTACATGCATGCAATATACTCATACACATAAAAATATAAATTTTTAAAACGTTTTATATGTGAAATGTATGCAAATATTTCATAAATAACACACTTCATACGCACGTGCATAGTCCAGAAATTTTGAATGAAGTCAGTATTAAAATATGTTGAATGTACTATTAGTTTTGAAGGAAAATTCATTGCTTTTTGTTAAAAGGGTTAACTTAGTTTACTTATCCCAGATATTTGACTTCTTTGCCTTTATGTGAGATGCATAAATGAGGTGCATTTAAGAATTGATTTTGAGCTGGGTTTGGTGCCACATGCCTTTCATCCTAGCACTTGGGAGGTAGAAGCAGTTGGAGGTTTGTGAGTTCGAGGCCAGCCTGGTCGATATAGGGAGTTGTAGGCCAGCTGGGACTACAGGGAGACCATGTCTCAAAAACACCAAAAAAAAAAAAAGTGATTTTGTAGTGCCAGACAGGAGAAACCTTCCCTTGAGCTGTTGGCCAGGGTAGTCCAAGAGACTCCCAAAATTACACAGTCTACTGCCATCGTCCTTGATTACCTCCCAGAACTTGATGGTAAGACCCTGTTGCTGAAGACAACACATACTTTCGGCACAGAATTTGGACCAATGGAGCTAGAACTGACCTAGAAGCCACCTCTCCTGAAGGCCAGCTCTCATAGCTTTGGAGAGCACTATGTAAGCTGGTACAGCAATCCACAGTACAACCCCAGCTTCAAGGCCTAAGAACCATATCAGTGACCAGCGGCACAGCAAATGACATAGGTACAGTAGTGGCACTTTTATCTTGGGGGTAATCAGCAGCTACCTAGTTGGACTTTTAAGCCCACTCAATGGGAGAAAATTCATGTGTGGTACTGTAAACCTAGCCAAATAACACATAGTTGGAGAGGTCATAGATCGTAGCGAAAACCCTAAGGCCCTCACATCCCTAGACAAATGTAATTTCTTACTGTGTGCAAAATATGGATCCTTAAATATATGGACACATATCCCAGTCACCACCCATCAAAGAAAGGTCTTTTTCAAGAGACAGAGATATGAAGTTCTACAAATGGTCACACACAGAGATTGTCTGCGAATTGCCCAAGCCTAAGTGGCACATCTAGGATGCAACCTCTACACCTAAGGCTCAGTAGAACAAGGGATGAAGAGAATATTAAATGGATCTTTCAATTCTCATCAATGAAGTTCCCTCATGCAACAGAGGCCCAGGAACGCAAAAGGTTACAGATGGTCAAAACACAGAAAATAAGAGTCTGCAGAGTGTGGGTCCTTGAATAGGACTCCTATATTAAAATCCACCCACTCAGGGCTCAGGGATCAGTGAGGAAGAGGGAACAGAAAGATTATAAGAGCCAGGGAGGAGGTACATGATCATATGCAAATAGAGGCCTATGGACTCTTGGGACCCTTCTCATATGAATCTACAGCAATGGTGTCAGCATACACAAGACCCATGCAAACTCAAGCAGACAGTGGAAATGAACAGCGGGCCCCAGTCTTAGTCGAAGAATTATTGGCAGCTAATTACTGCTGGGTGAGGAAGAGCTGATCTTGAAGGGTCTCTACGTAGGCTGACTAGATCCCAGTGGCTGAACTGGGATCTGAGGGATATCTGGGGACACTAATTTTACATTATAGGCCTTAACATAAATGATAGAATGTATGAATTCTGGTGGGGGGGGCTGTGGGAGAGGGGCAAAGGGGAAGGGGGTATAAAGACGATTTTCTGTATGAAATACACAAAAATTCAAAAAAAATTTTAAGCAATTTTGATGAGATAAATTTGAAAAGAGAAAGCTCATGGTTCTCTTTTTAAGTACCTAGTGAGGAGCCGTGAACCCAGGCAGTTCTTCAGGCAGTTGCCACAAGTATCTGTATGCCCGAACAGATCTAATTTGTCTGGCAAAGTAATATTCACTTTTGGAACTAACTAAAATATCGTCTGTTAGATTCTAGGAGAGGAGAAAAGGAATGGAGTTTGGAGTTTAGGAATAAGAGCCAAAGCCAGACCAGCAACAAACAAGGAATGTGTCTTTCATTTAAGGTATCACAGCAAAGGACAGAAGCCTTCCCTTGGGAAGGCATCTGCAACTAAGGAAAGGATCTTTGAGTTTTTATATGAATTTTACTAAATACAGCTTTAATGGAATTTGCTCTGTTCCAGGGTCTGCTGTATTGGGTGATTGAAAATCCTCCTCCAAGATTACATTCTCAGGCAGAGCAGGTGAGCTATCTTAGGGCACTAAAAGAGACAGGTTGGCTCCATAAACAATCTCCTTCAATTGTGGGAGTTTCCAGTTGATAAGGCTTGAGCTAGGCCAGAATGCCAATTTAGGACCAGTTGGCCACTTTAAGATATTTACAGTTTTATGGTTTCCCTTAATGAAGCTTATGGCTCTCCTGCAATTCATGCATTCTATCAAAGTCTCTTCATTGATAATTATTTTACCAAGTTTAGCCCTATTAAACACCCACTAGGAAGCAGAAGAAACAAGTAAGATAGCTGATCTCTTTGGAGTTATCCAAAGATACTGGTATACATTTGCGCTTTATTCACAGCCATGGGAAAGTTTAAATGCACACCAAAATCAAAGATCCTGGGTATTAGCTCAGTCTTTGAAAAACTGCTTTAAAAATAATTGCCTCCAAACAAAATCCAAATACTGCCACAGTTGGAAAGTTTTGTCATCAGGAAAGATTAGGTGCCTCCTCTCTAGTCACCCCCTCTGATGACCTCACAGTGAAAAATACCTGGGTCTGTTCAGCCCTTTACTCTTGAATTTACTCTTAAATAGAAATAGCTCTGTAGATTTTAGAATTTAATTAAACTTTTAGAATTATCAAGTTCTATGACCAAATCTTGAGATTTTGGTTTTGTTTTGTTACCATTCCTATACTGGAAATTCATAATTACACAATTGTGTCTTTCATTTTCTAAGTATTTAATTATCCGTATATTCAGAACTCATTTCTAAATTTGTATTACATTTTTTGGGTGCACATGTGGAGGTCAGAGGAGAATTGGCAGGTGTCAGATCTCTTCTTCCACCATGTGGGTGGGTCAGGACATTCAAGCTTGGCCCCTTTAACCAGCTCATCTATCTATCTCACTGGCCCAATTATGCAACTTTATAATTTTTTCTATAGGCATCTTTTATAGATTGACTCCTCACAATCTGATATTTTCTATGCTGTATAATAAGCTATAATAAACTTCATTTTTTAGTTAAGAATTATTTTATGTTTTGATACTGGAAGTTGTCCAAGGGCCTACAGGTATTAAGCATATGCTCTACCAATGAGCTACATTGTTACGTCTAGTGTGGCAGGAGTTGAGAGAATTCTCAAAGTGGGACAGGAAAGCTTGAAGGAAAGACAACTCTTAATTTGAATCTCCACAGCACCAGGAGGCTGTCCACTGAGGGAACAGTGGCCCTGACCTCCTGTTCCACTGGGTTTTCATTGCTTCAACTTGTGTAAGCAGAGCAAACAATGTGACTCTTGGTTCTTGCAGTCAGTCTTGAGAAAACTGCCTCAAGACATTTAGGTATGTTATTTTGAAACAAAGAATCTGTTTACTACAATCAAAACTAGCTGAGCATAACAAGGCATTGTGAGCAGCGTGTTATTTCCTTGTCTAATTTGGGGTGGGGACACTGCATTCCTTTGTCTACACACCTATGGAACTTTTGCCAGGTAGATATTCATGAGGTTTTGACCAGAGGTGCTGTTGGGCATGGTTGAGCATACTTTCAGCAGAGTTTAGGTAAAGCAGTGTCTCCAAAGTCAATTCTGGTAAATCATTGGTATCCAAGATTACACTCCCAATCCAAGCATTTTATTTTTCCTTCCAATACTTGGATTCAAAGTTTCTCTCTCTCTCTCTCTCTCTCTCTCTCTCTCTCTCTGTGTGTGTGTTTGGTTTGGTTTTTTAACACAAGGTGTCACTGTGTAGCCCTGGCTGACCTGGACCTTGCTATGTAGACTAGTCTGGTCAAACTCAGAGATTTGAATACTGAGATTAAAGATGTGTGCCATCATGCTGAGCCAGGTTCTTTTTCCTCATTAGCTGGGATCTCCAGTACAGTGTTAAATAGACACAGTCAGGGAAGACATTCTCTTCTTACTTACCAATTTTCAAAGGGATGACAATAAAGGTTTTCTCATTTAGGATGTTTAGGGATTTTATTCTACTCTGTCAGGTAAACATGTTTTCTTCTAATCATAATTTACTCAAAAATTATTAGCCGAGCATGGTGGCGCAGGTCTTTAATCCCAGCATTCAGGAGACAAAGGCAGGCGAATCTCTGAGTTCAAGGCCGGCCTGGTCTACATAGTGAGTTCCAGGCCATCTGGGGCTACAGGGAGACCCTGTCTCAAAAAAGACAAAAATAAAATAAAATTAAATTAAATTAAATTTAAAAAAAGAAAAGAAAAGAAAAAAAATATTACTCAAAGTTTTGTGGGAAATGAATTTTTCTTTGAGATGGCAACACTATGCAGCCCTGGTTGGACTCTAACTCACTATGTAGACCTCAAACTCAGAGCTCCACCTGTCTCTTGTCTCTGCTGGGTTAAAAGCCCTAACTCAAAAAGAAAACACTTAAAAATAAATTTTAAAAATATTTTAAAATTATTTTTATTCCAGGGGCTGGAGAGACAGCTCAGTGGTTAAGAACACTGGCTGTTCTTGCAGAAGACGCAGATTTGAATCCCAGCACCCACATGGCAGCTAACAACTGTCTGTAACTCTGGCTCCAGGGGATCCAACAGCCTCTCTGTCCTCCAGGGGCATTGCATGACACGGGTGCACTTACCTACATGCAAACCAAACTCACACACACACACATAAAATAAAAATAATTTAATGTGTGTGTGTGTGTTTGGCCTGCACGTAGGTAAGTGTACCAGGTGTGTGCCTAGTGCCCTTAGAGGCCAGAAGAGGGCATCAAACCCCCTGGAACTGGAGTTAGAGGTCTTGAGTTACCTAGCCACTCAAACTCTATACATCTCAATGAACTACATAGTCACAATGGTCATTCTGAAGCTGTGGAGCTTGACTTAGGGGTTTACACTTTAACTATCAATTACATTTGTATGCAATTATCTACTATAAAAAAAAAGAAAGAAAAGGAAAGGAACGGAGAAGAAAGGAGAGGAAAGGAGAGACAGAGTCTCACTGTATAGCCCTGGCTGACTGACCTGGAACTTGCTACATCAACCAGGCTAGCCTAGCACCTGCCTCTGCCTCCCAAACTCTGGGATGAAGGTGTGTACCACCGCACCCTTGGCAAGGTTTTGTTCTTTATTTTTACTTGTAAGCAGTTTGAGTATGTCTCTATTTGTGCATATTTGGACTTTATATTCTTTGACATTCACTGAACTTTCTTGAATATGTAGGTCTGTACCTTTTGCTAAGTTTGGAGAATTTTCAAGCATTATTGCCTTATTTGCTTTGTCCCCCGCTCTTTCTCTGTCTTTTGGACTCATGGCACACTATTAGGCCTCTTGTTATTGTTCTACCAAAGCGCTGGGTGCTGTCCCCTAGCCCCACTTTCTCTGTTGTTTGCACTGGGTGATTTCTACTACCTTCTTTGTCATTACCATTCTCCCAGTCTTTCTGCACACTGACCACTGTGTTTTTAGTTTCAGTTTTTGTAGTTTTTAGTTCTGGAAAGTTCCACTTGGTTGTTCTTCCTATCTTCTCTTTCTTTTTTGAAATGTTCTGTTTCTCCATTTGTTTCCAGAGTGTTTGGCAGTATCTGTTTCAGAGTCTATCCTATCAGTTTCAAACTCTGTCATCACAATTTTGGTGGCTGTTGATTGTCCTTTTCCTATACAATATAACATGGTGATTTTTCTGGCTCTTTGTATGCCATATAAGTTTGAATTATTTCCTGAGCATTCTGAATATAAGGCTGTGAGACTCTGCATCTTATTTAAATCCTACAAAGAATATTTAGAGTTTTGTTTATGCAGGTAATGGACCTGCTTAGGTCCAGGCCCTCATTTCCTACTTCTCTGCTCTGTGCACTGGCTCCAGGGCCAGTTCAGTTGAAAACTTTTGCAGTGTTATTTAAATCTGTCTGGCATGGACACTATTCAGTGGCCAGTGGAGGACTTGATGAGTTATATTTATTCAGTTCTCAGGAGTCCTACTTAGGATCAGATCCTACATATCAGCTGCATGTGCAACTCTGTGATCAGAAAAGTATAATGTATTTTTCCAAGTTCCTCCCATAATGAGCTCTTCTACAAATGCTTCCATTCTCCAGAGCTCTATTTTCCAGTTATCCTGGGAACTTAGTTACCCGGTTTGCCACATGCTTGTGTACTGGACAGAGACCAGAAAAAAAAGAAAATAGTAAACTGCACATACACAAAAACATAGCAAACTTACCACCAGTTTACTGGTACTTTGAGTTCTGGCTTGCTTTAGTTACTTTCCTGTCTTCAAACAGTCATTCTGTGCATTCTGCAGAGGCACCTGTATTTAGGGAGTATGAAGTGCTTACTCCAGTTTACTTAGAACCAGAAATCCCTTTGTATATTTTAAAATCCTCAATATTGCCTTAGTAATATTGTTTTACTCAATAAAAATTTAGAATTACCATGATTTAAATT
>NW_008344179.1:451932-457689 GCF_000622305.1 Nannospalax galili | reverse complement strand
TTAGCTATCAGCTCTACTCTAATTTCCAGAATTAGGACTAATGAGATGGCTCAGTGGGTAAAGGTACTTGCTGCCACGCCTGACCTGAGTTCAATGCCCAGACCCCACAAGGTAGAAGCAGAGAACTGACTTCCAAAAGTTGTCTTCTGACCTTCACATGTACATCATGGTACACTTGCCCACACAAACAAACTTACATGAACACTCATGCATAAAAATTAATTACAAAGAAATCTAATTTCTAAATTTCTTCTTTATTGTTTCTTAAATAATTTTCACATAGAAGCACTAATCAAGTGCTTCTCTGTATTTGTTTTCAAATAAATATGTTATAACTCCTCTCCATCATTCATTCATTCATTCATTCATTTATTCATGCGGACTTGGATCGAACCCAAGGCCTTACACATATAATTGCCATTTGTCTGCTGGTTCACCTTGCTTATGTGGTACAATATCCAGACTGTCAACATATATATCTTATTCCAGATGCTCCCTCTGAGTCTCCAGATTCTGAACCAGGTTTGCATTTATATCCATGATTTTTTTTCCTTCATACTACTTACACCACGAAAGTTGGACAGCTTGAGAAACTAATACAGGGTCTGGTTTAGCCTCAAATAATTTGCCCTTGCTCTCTCAAACTTTACATCCAACTCCCTTTTCTAAATTCGTTTCTTGCAGAGTGCTTGCCTAGCATGAATGAAGTCCTAGTTCAATTACCCCATGTTAGGAGTACTGTTCTTTCTTTTTTAAAAATTGTTTTTATTGAATTTTTGTATATTTCACACAGAATATCTCAATCAATTTTAATCATCTTTATACCCCCATCCCAACTGGTACCCTCCCATAGCCCCTCCACTAGAATGCATACATCCTTTCATTTTTGTTAAGGCCTATTGTGTCACATTAGTAGCCCCAGATGTTCCTCAGTGCAAGTTCATCTACTGAGGTCTAGTCAGCTTACCTAGAATCCCTCGCTTGAGGAAGATCAGCTCTTCCTCACCTAGCAGTAATCAGTTGCCAATATTTCTTTAGCTAAGATTGGGGTCTACTATCCATTTCCCCACTTCTATGCTGGGTTATTGTCTGCCTGAGTTTGCATGGGACTTGTGTATGCTGACACCTTTGCTGTAGATTCATATGAGTAGGGTCCCAGGATCTTGTAGGACTCTATTTCCATATGGTCGTGCACCTCCTTCCTGGCTTTTACAATCTTTCTGCCCCCTCTTCCACAATGCTTCCTGAGCCCTGGGTGAGTGAAGTTTAATATAGGAGTCCTGTCCAAGAGCCAGCATTCTGGAGACTCTTAATCTCTACACTTTGGTCGTTTGTGACCTTTTGTGTTCCTGGCCCTCTCTTGCATGAGGGAGCTTCATTAATGAGAATTGAAAGATTCATTAGTGTCCTCTTTACCCCTGTTCTATGTTCTGTGAGCCTTGGATGCAGAGGTTGCATTGTAGATGTGTCACTTAGGCCTGGGCAATTCATAGACAATGTCTATGTGTGACCACTTATGGTACTTGGTAATAGTCTCCATCTGGTGCAAAAGAAGTTCTTTGATGAGTGTTGACTGGGATGTTTGTCTGTAAACATAAGGATATGTGTTTTGTACAGAGTAAGAAATTACATTAGTTTAGGGATGTGAGAGCCTTGGGGTTTTCACTAAGATTATGACATCTCCAGCTATGTGTATTTGGTTATATTTACATTACCACATTTGAGTTTCCTCCAATTGGATTTTAGTCCAATTAAGTAGCTGTTGATTGCCCCCAAGATAAAAGTATCACTACTGTACCAATGTCATATGCTGTGCTGGCCATTGATGTGGTTATTTGGTCTTGAAGCTGGTGTCGGACCATTGATTGATGTTTTCCCTTGGCACCTTCATTGTGCTCTCCAAAGCTATGAGAGCTAGCCTTTGGGGGAAGTAATTTCAGGTCAGTTCTAGCTCCATTGCTCTAAATCCTGTGTCTGAAGTATGTTCTGTCCTCAGGAGTAGGGTCTTCAAGTTCTGTGAGGCAATCAATGTCTGTGGCAATAGCCTGTATAATTTTGGGAGTCTCTTGGATTACCCTGGCCAACAACTCAAAGGAAGTCTTCTCCTGTCTGGCACTGTTTCTTGTTATGTAGCCTTCAGCTATACACATGGACTCGTGTAAAGCTAATGTATGCGTAATTTGTCATTTGATGTTTATTGACTTACGTATATTGAACCATCCCTGCATCTCTGGAATAAAGCTGACTTGGTCATGGTGGATGATCTTTTTGATGTGTGTCTGTATGCAGTTTGCAAGTATTTTGTTGAGAATTTTTGCATCTGTGTTCATTAAGGATATGGGTCTATAGGTTTTTTTTGGTTGTGTCTTTTCCTGGTTTTGGTGTTAGAGTGATGCTGGCTTCATAGAAGGAATTTGGGAGTTTTCCCTCTGTTTCTATCTTTTTAAATAATTTAAGTAGTATTGGATGTGGTAGAATTCTGCTGTGAATCCATCTATGCCTGGGCTTTCTTTAGTCAGGAGGTTTTGTATTTCTGTTACAATTTCCTTATATGCTATGGGTTTGTTTAAGTTGTTGATCTCTTCTTAGTTTAGTTTTGGTGAGTCCCATGATTTTAGATACACATTCATTTCTCTTTAAGTTTTCAAATTTAATAGCATATAAGTTTTTAAAGTATTCCCTTATAATGTTCCCTTATAATGGATCTTTTTGTTGTCTGTTGTGTTTCCCCTTTTATCTCTGATTTTGTTGATTTGGAGTTGTTCTTTTTTTCTTTTGGTTAACTGGGCTAAGGGTCTATCTTGTTTATCTTTTCAAAGAACCAGAGCTTGGATTCATTGATTCCTTGTTTTGTTTTCTTTGTTCCTATTTCATTAATTTCTGCTCTCATTTTTATTATTTCTTCTCTTCTGCTGGGTTTGGGTTTCATTTGTTGTTGCCTTTCCAGAGTCTTGAGTTAAGCCATTTATTTGTGTTCTTTCTGATTTTTTAAAAATCATTACTTTAAAAAAATCTTATTTTTATTTTATGTGTATGAGTGTGTTGCCTGCGTGTGAGTACACCCATGTCATGCAATGCCACGGAGGTCAGAAGAGGGCTTCAGATTCCCCTGGAACTGGAGTTAAGGACAGTTTGTAGACATCATGTGGGTGCTGGGAATCAAACCTGGGTCCTCTGCAAGAGCAGTCAGTACTCTTAATCTCTGAGCCATCTCTTTAGCCCTTCTTTCTGATTTTTTAATGTAGGCACTTAGAGCTATAAACTTCCCTCTTAGGACTGCTTTCTAGGTATCCCAGAGGTTTTGTTGTGTTTTCATTTAGTTCCAGGATTACTTTCTTTCTAATTTCTCTTTTGACCTATTCATCATTCAGGAGTGTGTTGTTTAATGTCCATGAGTTCATGTAGTTACTAGGGCTTCTTCTGGTGTTGATTTTAAGCTTTATTGAGTTGTGTCTGATAGAATGCATGGAATTATTTCAATTTTTTGTACTAGAGGCTTGTTTTACGTCCCAGTATGTGGTAGATTTTGGAGAAAGTTCCACTGGGTGCTGAATAGAAAGTACATTATTTGGTTCTTAGGTGGAATATTCGGTAGATATCTGTTAGGTCCATTTGATGTATGATATTGTTTAATTCAGATGTCTCTCTGTTTATTCTTTGTCTGGTTGACCTGTCTGATGGAGGCATTGGGGTATTGAAGTCCCCTTCTATTAGTGAGTTGAGATTAATCTGTTTCTTACAGTCCTGTAGTATTGTTTTTATGAAGTGTGCACCAGAGTTTGGTGCATATATGTTCATGATTGTAATACCTTCATGGTCAGTTGCTCCTTTGATCAGAATGAGGTCAGTAACCCTTTTTATCTCTTCTGACTAGATTTAGTTTGAAGTCTATTTTGTCAGATATTAGAATTGCAACTCCTGCTTCTTAGTGTCATTGCTTGGAATACTTTTCTATCCTTTCACCTTAAGGTAGTGCCTCTCCTTGAAGGTGAGATGGGTTTCTTATAGACAATGAAAGGATTAATTCATTCAATTGGCCTGTGTCTTTTGACTGGGGAGTTCAGTCCATTGATATTTAAAGTTATTAGTGAAAGATGTGTATTGGTTCCTGTCATTTTAATTTCTGTTTGCTTTCTTGGTCTAACTTGAGTTTCCACAATTATATCTTCATTTAGTTTCTTTCTGTTGCCCCTTGGGTATAGTCGTTCCTTTATTTAGCTCTTTGTATTGTTTCAAGAATTCTCCAAAGGGCTGGTTTTGTGGACATGAATTCTTTTAACCTATTTATGTTGTGGAAGATTTTTCTTTCCCCTTCAACTATAATAGACATTTTGGCTGGGTAAAGTATTCTGGGTTGGCATCTATGGTCATTTAGAACTGGGAGTATTTTGGTCCAGTCTCTTCTGGATTTCATAGTTTGCATTGAGAAGTCAACTGTAATTCTGATGGGTTTTCCTTTATATGTGCCTTGTTTTTCTTTGCAGCTTTCAGTATTCTCTCTTTGTTCTGTATATTTAATTTTTTTTATTACGATATGCCATGGGGAGTTGCTTTTCTGGTCCTGTCTATTTGGTGTTCTATGTGCTTCTTATATTTGTATAGGTATGTCTTTCTTTAATTTGGGGAAATTTTCTTCTACAATCCTGTTGGAGATCTGCTTCATACCTTTATCCCGAGATTCTTCTTCTTCCTCTGTGCCTATGATGCATAAATTTGGTCTTTTCATGGCGTCCCACATTTTCTGCATATTCTATTCCTATGTTTTCTTAAATTTTTCATAATTTTTCTTGAGCAGTCCAATTTATCAACTTTATCCTCCAGTCTTGATATTTCTGTTTTCCATTTCATTCATCCTATTGGTGAGGCTTTCTCCTGACGTTTCTAATTGGCTTATTCAGTGTTTCACTTCCATCTTCATTTCAGCCCGAGTTTTATTCACTATTTCTAACTCTTGTAAATTCAGTCATAAATTTATCCCTATCTTCTTTTAGTTCTTTGATTTGTTGTTTGTGTGTTCTTTAAGTTAGTTGAATTCTTTGATCATGTTTATAATTGTTCGTTTGAATTCTGTATCCTGGGTTATCTCTAGGGGCTTCTCATTGAGGAACTCCTCTATAGGACTGTTGGTGCTTGGTGTGGACATATTATTTGGGCTTTTCATATTATTATTTTTTTGTTGTGATTTTAGTATGTGGATTTCTTTTGTTGTTTCTGATTCTGGTGTGAGACTCCAGCCTTCCTTTGTTGAGTTTAAGTCTATTTTTGTTTGTATACTTGATATGCCTTTGTTGTTTTCTTATTGGTTATGAAAAGCTGGTTGGTCTAGGCTTTGGGTTCTCTCTTTTGATTTTATATTGGAGGGACCAGATGAGTCTGGTCCAGCTACTCATGAGTTCTGGCAGAGGCCAAGTCAGGTGAGAATCAGATGTTCTCAGGCTTCCTCCTAAGGTCTGGGCCCCTTTAGTTAGCAGGCACAGCACAATTTGGGAAGCTTCCTGGGTGGGGAGGCTGATTCAGGTGATCTCAGGCAGTCTGGAAAGGTCTGGGACCCTTCGAAAGGGCAGGGAAGCCTAACCCTGCAGCAGTGGGAGGGGCTGTAGGTCATCCCAGTGTAGGAGGATGGACACAGTCACGTGGAGTTGAGTGTAGTCCAGAGGTCTGGGGTGCTAAGAGTAAAAGTGGTCCTGTGCCCAATGCTAGACGGAGAACAGGATGTGGGGGACAGAAGATTGGACTTGCTCAGGGCTTGTTGTTTTT